>NC_133326.1:316087463-316243982 GCF_042186555.1 Aquarana catesbeiana | reverse complement strand
TTACCTGATTGGAGGTAGAAGTCAGTGGGGGCTGGATCCAGAGGTTGGGGTCTGGTGTAGGGGGTGGATTCTGCATCATTCGGAGAAGTTTGGAGAGGAGACATCTTCCTGGGACATCCGTGCTGGTCACCTGCAGGTAGACAGACAGGGAGATGAGTGAGTTAGAGGCCTTGTTAGCTCAGGTCAGGGCCGCAGCAGTTGAACGGGGCCCTCAGTGGCTGCAGCAGCAGCTGGCTGATGTACTTGGGGGGTCAGGATCCTCAGCTTCACCTGTCCCTTCTTCCCCGGGGAGGAAACGAGCCAGAAAGGTGCGCCCGCCGGAGCGCCTTAGCCCGTCTCCTGTCCCTAGGGCTCCACAGGCGAGAAGGAGCCCCAGTTCCAGGGACCCTCCAGGGCTTACTATGGGGCTGCCTGCCAATGCCTCCTTGGTGGGCCCTGGGAGGAATCCTACCCCACGGCGCTCTTCTAATGCTCGCAGCACAGGCCGGAGCGTGCGGCAGCCCTCCCCCTCCCCCCCCCGTGTAGATGTCCTGTGTGGGAGGGCTGCTCAGCGGGGGAGACGCAGCGGTATGCGCAGTGGGGGGCGTCCCTGCCCCTCAGCTGTCCGGAGAGAGGATGATGCCCAGGCTTCAGGGATACTCACTGGGGGGGTACCGTTATCGTCCCCCACCAGCCGCCGACACAGGGCTCCGGAGCGTTCGGCTCCCTCTGCCGCTGCTGCGCAGAGCGGTGCTCAGCTAGAGAAGATTACTGTCACGGGCAGCGGTGGGGTGGGAGCGCCCTCTGCTGGTTCGCCATCCACATCACAGGCGGGACGTCACAGCAGGATGAGTGAGAAGGCCCAGGCTGGGGGACACGCCCCCTTAAAGAGACAGCGCGTCCCTGCTACAGCTGGGGGTACTACTGTGCCCAGCAGTTCTTCCATGGACAGAACAGAGCCCAGGGCAGAAGAGGAGGCTTCCAGGTGCCCTGAGGTGGAGCCGCTCGAGCAAAGGAGGCAGGGGACGTCGCCGCGGCAAGATTCTTCGGCCGAGTCCGGTGAGATCACCAGCGCGGATGAAGACGATCGGTCGGTCGGGAGGCGTCCTGCTTTGCGGAGCCAGCTGGGATCCGGACGAACGGCTAGTCGAGTGGCGGTGCGGCTGCAGCCTGGTAAGTCGCCAATTTTACCTTTACATACCAGTCAGGTGGGGGGGGTTAATTTGGGGGTTGCTTCGGAGGTTAGTTCAGTGTCAGGAGTGGCGGGAGGAGCGTCGGGTGCTGCGCCGGTTTTGTCCGCATTTTTTGCAGGTTTCCGGGAGTTATTGGCTCGTTTTGATCCGGCGGGGTCTTCTTCAGCATCTCAGGGGCCCGTTGGGGCATGGGCTCCCGCTGCCGTTGGTGTGGACTCTGTTGTTCCTCCCACCCCCACCTCAGCAGGGCCGCTTGCAGTTGCGGCATCCGGGGCGGTGGGGTCCGCCGGGGTTAGCGTGACGTCTGCGTCACAGACGGAGGTGACTGGGGCGGACGCGAATAAAGGGAAGGAGTCCTCTGAGGATAAGGTGCGGTTGGCGGATGCGGCGAAGTGCGAGATTTATGTGTGCTTTGAGGGCCCACTGGGGGTACATCTAAAGCAAGAGGTACGCGAAAAGATCTGGAAAGGGGAATATGTTGAAATATTCTCTCTTTTGCCGTTAGAAAAATTTAATATCGACAAGGGCAAGGCGGACGAAAGCAAGAAGGAGGAGGAGGAGAAGCGACGCTGGAGGCTTATTCCTCGCACCTTTGGGAATTGGCTCCAGGCGTTTGCCATTTTGGCTAGCGTAATTGGCGAAAAAGCACCAGAGAATTGTTCTCCGCTTTTTTGTTATCTGGATGCCATTGGGGAGGCTTATCGAACTTATGGGGGAATTGCTTGGCTGCGCTATGACGAGCAGTTCCGCCAGCGCAAGGCTTTGCGTCCGGGCTTGCGCTGGGACCACAAGGACATTGGGCTTTGGATGAAGCTTATGTCACAGGCGAGGGTTTCGGGACAGCCCTTTCTCGGAGGGGCCGGCGGTTCGGGTGCCGCTGGACAGTCGGCCACACAGCGAAAGGGAATTTGCTGGCAGTTTAACGAGGGGTTGTGCCGTTTTGGCGCAAACTGTCGTTTCCGACACGAGTGCTCTGGTTGCGGGGGCTCCCACAGTTATGCCAAGTGTTTCAAAAAAGGAAAGTCCCAACCCGTTGAGTCGGCCTCAAAAAGGGAGGACACCAGTAAACCTTCCCGAGATGGTACCGTATCTAGATAGATATCCGCGAAGGGAGGCGGCAAGTTTTTTGGCTGATGGTTTTGCCCATGGTTTTCAGATCCCGTGTTCGGGACCTGTGGCCCCGTCCCCGCTGGCTCAAAACTTGAAATCAACGCGCCAATTTCCACAGGTTGTTTCGGATAAACTGGCAAAAGAGGTGGAACTTGGGAGAATGGCCGGACCATTCGCTCAACCCCCCGTTTCGGCTTTACACGTTTCTCCCCTTGGGGTGGTACCCAAAAGGGAACCCAACAAATTCCGGTTGATTCATCATTTGTCGTATCCGAAGGGGACTTCGGTAAATGATGCCATTTCTCCGGAGCTGTCTTCGGTGTCTTACACCTCCTTTGATGCCGCGGTCGGTTGGGTTCAAAGGTTTGGCCAGGGTTCATTGATGGCGAAGACGGATATAGAATCCGCCTTTCGTCTGCTGCCAGTACATCCGGACAGTCAGCATTTGCTGGGCTGCTGTTGGGAAGGGCAGTTTTACATGGACCGTTGTTTGCCGATGGGCTGTTCCATCTCTTGCGCATATTTTGAAGTGTTTAGCACCTTCGTGGAATGGGTAGTTAGGGAAGAGACTCAGTTGAGGTCGGTGCTGCACTATCTCGACGATTTTCTTTGCATCGGCCCCCCGGATTCTTCAGTTTGTTCAGTGCTGTTGCACACTTTGGAATCTATTGCGTCACGTTTTGGAATTCCTTTGGCGCCGGGGAAGACGGAAGGTCCTTCCACAGTCATGCAGTTTTTGGGCATTGTCATTGACACGCGTCTGATGGAATGTCGTCTCCCGAACGACAAACTGGAGGACTTGCGTCAAGGGGTGGCGGAGGCGGAGGCGGCGAGGAAGGTTAGGCTTAGGCAATTGCAGTCGTTATTGGGTAAGCTTAATTTCGCCTGCCGCATCATGCCTATGGGACGCATCTTTAGTCGTCGCTTATGTGCTGCCACTGCGGGTGTACTGAAGTCACATCACTTCATCAGGCTTTCGCGTGAGCTGAAGGCTGATTTGAGGGTTTGGGGTGAGTTTTTGTCCACATACAATGGCAGGTCTTTATGGATGGCTCCGGTTGTGGCAGCATCTGACCTTGATATTTTCACTGACGCAGCAGGGAGTTCTGGTTTTGGGGCTTTCTGCCAGGGGGCTTGGTGCGCGGCGATGTGGCCAGAAGAATGGAGTTCGGCGGGGTTCTTACGTAATTTAGTGTTACTGGAACTATTTCCGATTGTGGTGGCGGTTGAAATCTGGGGCTACAAATTTCGGGATAGGCGGATCTGTTTTCACTGTGACAATTTGGGGGTGGTGGAGGTTATAACGAACTTGTCCGCTTCTTCTCCGCCGGTGGTGCGCTTGTTACAGCACCTGGTTTTAAAGTGTTTAAGTTTGAACTGTTTTGTACAAGCTGTTCATGTTCCGGGGGTTTTGAATTCCATTGCCGATTCTTTGTCTCGTTTCCAGTGGGAGAGGTTCCGGAGGTTGGCGCCGGAGTCGGAGCAACTGGGGGTTCCTTGTCCCGACAGGCTGTGGAGACTGGCATTGGAGTAGCTGCGGAGCTGCTACGTCGATCGGTGACTGAGGGTACGTGGGCGGCGTACTCGTCGGTATGGGGTGAGTGGTCTACCCTGGTAAGTTCGGTTGGGGGGGGTGTTTCATCGCGTGATCACGTGGCTTTGTTGCTGTATTTTATTGGGACGGGATTTACACAAGGCAAGTCAGTGTCCACAATGAACAAGAGTTTAGCTGCCTTAGCTTTTCTCTTTCGGATGCAGGGCCTGGTGGATATGACAAAGGATTTTAGGGTGCGTCAGGCCATGAAGGGGTTTCGGCGGGGGAGAGTACTGCCAGATACGAGGCGCCCGGTCTCGTTTGAGTTGCTTCAAGAGTTGGTGGAGCTGTTGCCCGGGGTTTGTACGTCTGTTTATGAGGTGAGTCTGTTCAATGTGGCTTTTGCGTTAGCATTTTTTGGAGCGTTGCGCATTGGGGAACTAGTTAGCAAGAACAGGTGTGGAGTAGGGGGGTTAAGTTTGAAGGACGTAACCCTGTCTGGGGATTGTGTTCGGATTCATATTGGCAAGTCTAAAACTGATCAATTGGGAAAAGGGGTTTCCGTGTCGTTGTTTCGGGTGCTGCCGGAATCGGTTTGCCCGGTTTCTTCGGTGCAACGATATCTTGGGGTTAGGGGGTGGAGGTCGGGAACCTTTTTGATGCACAAGGATGGCTCATCCTTGTCGCGTTTTCAATTTTTGTCAGTTTTTCGACGTTGTTTGGAAAAGGCGGGCAGGGAGGTTTCCCAGTTTAATACTCACTCCTTTCGTGTGGGGGCAGCAACAGAAGCGGCTAGGTGGGGTTTGGGTTCGCAGGTAGTGAGACGTATAGGGAGGTGGGAGTCTGATCGTTTTAGGATTTATGTTCGCCCTCATTTGCTTTGAAGTTGCATTGAGTATGCGGGTGTGGTTCTATGTTCCTTTTTTGTGTTTCTTTCAGATCTTCCTCCTGGCCTGGTCTGGATTCTGGGGGATTCATACGTGTTCTGGGGGGCTGTTAGGGCTGATGTACGTCCTGAAGGGAGGCAACTGGGCATTTCTCGGAGTGAGGCTGTCTTAAAATGGTTGGGTATTCGTGGAATGATGTGGGGCCAGGTCCTTCCTGAATTTCACTATTTTTCCAGAATTGACAGGCCCCCAGATGTTCTAGTTTTACAGGCAGGGGGCAATGATTTAGGGGTGCGGGCTGCCAGGGATCTGGTGAGGGATATCAAATTTGATATTTTGCGCCTGCTACGGGATTTTCCCGGCTGCATTATTGTGTGGTCAGATATTGTGGCAAGAAAAGTGTGGCGGTTCGCCCGCTCCGTAGGCAGGGTGAACAAAGCCAGAATTAAGTTGAATAGGGAGGTTGGGAGGTTTGTGGCCCGGCTCGGGGGCATAGTAGTTCGACACAGGGAGCTGGAGGATCAGTCTGTTCGCTATTGGCGAGACGACGGTGTTCACTTAAATGCAGTGGGCATAGATATATGGTCCTTGGATCTTCAGGAGGGTGTGGCAAGGGCGTTGCAGGTGTGGAGGGATTCGCTTGAATGAGGTTTTCAATCAAGCTCACGTGGCGGTTCAAGGGGTCTTTGGGTGTCAGTACAAATTTTACATGGTCACAGGAGTAGTGGGGCCCATCTAAGGATGGCGCTTACATTTGTTAGCGGTGGTTCTCCCAGGAGATAAATCCCCTGGGGGAGGGGAATATGGAAGTAGTTGTGTTGTCCGAGTGTCCTCGAGCCTGTTGGGGTACAGCTGAGGATATAGACCGTTTACAGTTATAAAGTGTGCCTTTTTTAAGACACCCAAAGACCTCTTGCTGTTGTACATTATTTTGTTATTAAGGGTATGTGTTAAATTTTTTCATGTTTTTTTGTTATTTATTATTTGGTTAATAAAATTGGCTGCTGTGGCCTTATAAAACCCATGTCACGCAGTCTGTGTCTTTAATTTAATGGTAAGACCCAAGGTTGACGAATCCTTTAGTCAAGTGAGACCCGTAGGAGAGAATAGACGGAGGGGATGCATGACTATGGGAGGAACAGGGGTCAGGGAACGGTCAGTCAGGTCAGTGGTGGGGCATAAGTTCAGCTCTTACCTGATTGGAGGTAGAAGTCAGTGGGGGCTGGATCCAGAGGTTGGGGTCTGGTGTAGGGGGTGGATTCTGCATCATTCGGAGAAGTTTGGAGAGGAGACATCTTCCCACCCTCCCGCCCTGGTGTTAGGAGTCAGCAGGCTGGATAGGTATGGGTTGTATTGGTATTTTAGGAATACGGGTGAAGGTGTTTGTGTGATTCAACCTTATTTTCAAAAAAAAAAAAAAAAAAAAAAAAGAATAAAAAAAAAAAAAAAAAGAATAATAAAAACAATAAATAAATGAGGAATAAATTAAAAAAAAAAAAAAAAAAAAATATATATATAACTCATGTTGTCTACGGTAAAAATGTAATGTTGTGGTGTATTTTCGAACTTGTCACAGCAGTTGGCGGTTCAAGGGGTCTTTGGGTGTCAGTACAAATTTTACATGGTCACAGGAGTAGTGGGGCCCATCTAAGGATGGCGCTTACATTTGTTAGCGGTGGTTCTCCCAGGAGATAAATCCCCTGGGGGAGGGGAATATGGAAGTAGTTGTGTTGTCCGAGTGTCCTCGAGCCTGTTGGGGTACAGCTGAGGATATAGACCGTTTACAGTTATAAAGTGTGCCTTTTTTAAGACACCCAAAGACCTCTTGCTGTTGTACATTATTTTGTTATTAAGGGTATGTGTTAAATTTTTTCATGTTTTTTTGTTATTTATTATTTGGTTAATAAAATTGGCTGCTGTGGCCTTATAAAACCCATGTCACGCAGTCTGTGTCTTTAATTTAATGGTAAGACCCAAGGTTGACGAATCCTTTAGTCAAGTTTTTCCTTGCTTGTTTGATGGCCCAGATGTATTGCCCCCGCATGCACGCCTTAAAGGCATCCCACACAATGGGCAAAGACGCTGAACCCAGGTTGTCCTCCCAGTAACTAGAAACATAAGGTGTCACCTGCGATGCCACTGACTCTACCTCTATCCAGCCCGGGTTCAATCTCCAAGCTCCTCCTCTAAGTCTGGAAGGCAGACTCATGTGTACAGATAGTGGTGTATGATCTGATAGGCCCCCGGCCAGATAGTTTGCACCCTTTATCAGCTGTAACATGAGTGAATTAGCAAATGCTAAGTCTATCCGGGAAGAAGACTTATGTGTTTTAGATAGATATGAAAAACTCTTTGTAATTGGGTTCTTCCAGCGCCATACCTCTGTCAGGGATGCCGTATCTGCCCATGTGGCCAAATCAATCGATGCCGCCCTAGATGCATTAGATGAATCCATCGCGGCACACAGAATGGCATTGAAATCACCTGCTATCAGCAGGGGGAGATGCATAAAGGGGGCCAGCCTACCCAGCAGATCATACAATATCTGAATCTGAAAAGGAGGAGGGACATATACATTGACCAATACCATTTTGTGTGTATAGAGATCAGCCACAACAATTAGATACCGACCTCCTGGGTCAGATATAACATTATGGATTGTGCATGGTAATGACTTACTAATTAAGATAGCCACCCCTCTAGCATACGTAGAGTAAGTTGCATGGAGTGCTCGCTGAATCCAGGGTCTGCGAAGCGACAGAATCCTGTTCACATCTAGGTGCGTCTCCTGCAAAAATACTAATTGTGGTTTAAGTGGCTTCAAGTATTGAAACATCAGGGCCCTGCGGAATTTATCGTTGAGGCCCCTGACGTTCCAAGACACTATGTTAACCATTGACCCGGCCATATTTATAGATTATCACATCACAAAAACTATCATGGAGCATAACATTTCTTAGGCGCGACCAGGCTATGTCATCACCCTGTCTGTACATAAGTTTGGTACCATCACTCAACACCCCACTTGGATCGCTGCACATTCCTAAAAGAAAAAACAACTCATACCCTGCATAACCCCTTGCTGCGGTGAAAAACAAAAAACAATAAGAACTATACACCGAGCATTTACCCGTAACTTGTTTCTGATCAGGTAGGAAGCGTGACCGTAAAAAAAAGGTCAAAAACAACCAGAAAAACAAAATTAGAAAAAAACCTGAGTCCGTCAGTCTAGAAAAACTTCATGTTCATGTCTCTTGTGCTCCGTGCCTTCATGCCGGAGACAGTATCTTTCCCCCCTCTTGCACAGGTAGGAGTTTTTATTACTATCAAGGCAGCAACAAACTCCCGAAACCAGTCAAAGGCGACAAAATACGTGGAGTAGGTTGTGCAACATTCATCCCAGATTATGATAGGGATTTGAATTTGAATTTGAATTCCCCCCCTCCTCCTTCTTACCCCTCCTTAGAAAAATAAAAAATGAAAAAGAAAAAGTAAGCGGAGTATGGAGGGACCACAAGCAATAAGGCATTTAAACCCCCCCCCTTCTTGCATTTATGTAAGATGGATAGCAGGTGGTGCATGTTAAGGAATCTCATCAAGTCATAGTCCATCAATCCAGTCGTTGGCCTCCATTGGGGTGTCAAAGAAATGAACCGAGCCTTTGTGCGGTACCCGCAACTTGCTGGGGTATAACATACTATACTTGATATCCTTCTCTCTCAACCTGCGTCTCACCTCGTTGAAGGATCTGCGACGTTTCTGCACCTCAGCCGAAAAGTCTGGAAAAAGCATTACTTTGGTATTTTCATACGGCAGCTCTGGATGTTTCCGGGCCTCTGCTAATATCATATCTCTGTCTCGGAAATTTAAGAATCTCACCAGAAAAGGTCGAGGATGGGCACCCTCTGGGCGGCGGCCGGTGGGGACTCTATGAGCCCTTTCAACAACATATGTTGGAGGCATGTCAGGCAGGCCCAGCAGGGTTTTGAACAGCGTTTCAGCAAATGTGGCAGGGCGCGTGCCCTCGGCTCCCTCCGGGAGGCCTACCACCCAGATATTATTGCGTCTTTGTCTATTTTCGGCGTCGTCCACTTTATGAACCAGGGATTTCATTGCAGCGTGTAGGTCCGCTATCTGAGCAGCTTGCGACCCTTGCTGATCTTCCACCTCTCCGATCCTATTCTCTGCCTCCGTTAGCCGCCCTCTAATTTTGTCCAGATCATGGCGGATCAGTGTGCATTCTGATGCCATATGCTCCACCCGCACCATCAGCATGGTTTTAAAGCCTTCTATGGCTTCCAGGATGGGTTTTGTTATTGTGTCAGGTGCTGCGGCCACGAGATTATCATGGAGGGACACTTCTTGTTCCCCAGCAGGAGATTGCATAGCTGCAGGCACTGTGCGCGGGCTCTGTCCCTGCTCCCGTTCGTGCTGAGCTCCGGACGCCTTGGGCAAGATGGCGCCGGGGGAATCTGCGGCCCGCCCCTTCCCCGAGCACTGTAATTTCGGGTCTTTCAGGGACTTACCCCGACCTTTTGAGGACATGGCTATCTTCCCGGCAATGTCCAGAGCCCCCCCGGAGGTATTGTGCTGCGGTCCCGGCCTGTGACAGTGGGAGAAAGGGATGTTTGAAACGGATGTGCACGGAGCTCCAGAGAGACACGTCTTTCCCGGCTCACATCCCGGCCACGCCCCCACGGTTTTTATATTATTAAAGTATTTAAGTTCGCCGTCAGCTTTTTATAGCGTCAGATACCCCCATATACTACCTAGTAAAGGTTTTAACCCCCTGATTGCCCCCTAGTTAACCCTTTCACCAGTGATCACCGTATAACTGTTATGGGTGATGCTGGTTAGTTAGTTTGTGTTTTATAGTTTCAGGACACCCACCGTTTATTACCTAATAAAGGTTTAACCCCCTGATCGCCCGGCGGGTGATATAAGTTGGGTTTTAGGGTCAGATAGGGTCTGCGTCGCCCCAGACAGCATCAGGTTAGTGCCAGTACCGCTAACACGCACGCAGCATATACCTCCCTTAGTGGTATAGTATCTGAACGGATCAATATCTGATCTGATCAGATCTATACTAGCGTCCCCAGCAGTGTTAGCGGGATCAGCCCAGATTCAGCCCCTTGTAAACCACTTCAACCAACGTTTTGCAGACTTGTTTACTCCCCAGCAAGTTGTCTGCATTGATGAGTCCCTGGTTAAGTTTTCTGGCCGCTTGTCATTCAAACAGTACCTTCCCAGCAAGCGTGCCAGATACGGGGTCAAGATGTATAAGCTCTGTGACAGGGCCAAAGGCTATACATGTAGTTTTATGGTTTACGAGGGCAAAGATAGTCACATAGAGCCGACAAACTGCCCCGACTACATAGGAAGCGCTGGCAAGATAGTGTGGGACTTGGTGTCACCCTTATTCGGAAAGGGTTACCACTTGTACGTGGACAATTATTACACAAGCGTGCCACTTTTTAGTCACTTGTTTGATCATCAGATTGGAGCATGTGATATCGTGCGACCTAATTGCCGGGGCTTTCCCCAGCGGCTTGTAGATTCCTGTCTTAGGCTGGGGGAGAGAGCCTGCTTGAAGTGTAATAACTTGCTCGCTATGAAGTGGAGGTATAATAGGAATGTTTTCGTTCTTACCTCCCTTCATGCAGACACGACGGTCCAAATTACTACGGCGACTGGTGTTGTGGAGAAACCCCACTGTGTCCACGAATATAACCTTAACATGGGAGGGGTGGACCTCAACGACCAGTTGTTGGCGCCGTACCTAGTTGCTCGTAAGGCCAGAAAGGCCTGGTACAAGAAAGTGTCTTTATTTATTTCATTTGGCTTTGCTGAACTCTCATGTGCTATACAGAGCTTCAGGACGGACTGGATCCTTCCTTAAATTCTAGGAAGAGATTATCAGAGCCCTTCTGTTTCCAGATGGTGCTCCACCTCACCTTCCCAATCCAAATGCAGTAAGCCGTAAGTTACAAAAAAAAGTGTAAAAAACAAACAAACAAAAAAACATTTTTAAAAAACATATAAAATAAAAAAAAACAAAAATAGTTGTCATTTTATTGTTCTCTCTTTCTCTCTCTCTATTCTCTCTCTATTGTTCTACTCTTTTTTACTGTATTCTATTCTGCAATGTTTTATTGTTGTTATCTTTTATCATATTTGCTTTTCAGGTATGCAATATTTTTATACTTTACTGTTTACTGTGTTTTATTGTTAACCATTTTTTTGTTTTCAGGTACGCCATTCAGCTGCAGCGCGGATTTATTTATCTTGATAGCAACAGCGTTTGCTCCCACGATACATAAAGCCGTGACTCCAGCGCTGTCGGAGGTGATTTCACCACCACAGTTAAAAAAAAGAGCATATATGCCAAAGCATGGGGGCAGCAGGGGTGGAGGAGCGGTTTGCTCCTACCTTTTGTGGGTGGATGTCCCCATGCTTCGGCATATATATATTTTAGGCACAGGTTGCGTTAAAAAATGCTTTATTTTTTACTATGTTTTTTTTTGTATTTGCTTTGCAGGTATGGTATGTCTTACTGTTATACTATAATGTTACTTTGTTTTATTGTTAACCATCATTTGCTTAGCAGGTACGCCATTCAGTTGCAGCTCGGTTTTATTTATCTTGACAGCAACAGCGTTTGCTCCCACGACACATAAAGCCGTGACTCCAGCGCTGTAGGGGGTGATTTCGCCACCACAGTTAAAAAAAAGAGCATATATGCCAAAGCATGGGGGCAGCAGGGGTGGAGGAATGATTTGCTCATAACTTTTGGGGCGGATGCCCCCATGCTTCGGCATATATAAATGGTGCATGTATGCCCATCATTAGAAGTGGGTGGATGAAGGGAGGTATTCTAATGGTGGGCATACCCACCGATCAATCTCTTTTTTTCGTTCAGCCCACAGGCTGCATGAAAAAAAAGATTACAATATATGCCCAACAAGGACCAGCAACGTACTAGTATGTTGCTGGACTTTGAATGGTTATGCCAGAATGATGCCTGCAAGTTTAGGTATCATATTGGTATCTTTCTTTTCAGCCAGCGGTCAGCTTACATGTAAAAGCAATCCTAGCTGGTAATTAGCCTCTAGACTGCTTTTACAAGCAGTGGGAGGGAATGTCCCCCCACCCCCACTGTCTTCCATGTTTTTCTCTGGCTCTCCTGTCCCAACAGGGAACCCGAGAATGCATCCGGTGATTCGGCCAGCTGACCATAGAGCTGATCAGAGACCAGAATGGCTCCAATCATTTCTATGGCCTAAGAAACCGGAAGCTACGAGCATTTCATGACTTAGATTTCGCCAGATGTAAACAGCGCCATTGGGAAATTGGGAAAGCATTTTATCACACCAATCTTGGTGTGGTCAGATGCTTTGAGGGCAGAGGAGAGATATAGGGTCTAATAGACCCCAATTTAAAAAAAAAAAAGTACCTGTCACTACCTAGTGCTATCATAGGAGATATTTACATTCCCTGAGATAACAATAAAAATGATTAAAGAAAATGAAAGGAACAGTTTAAAAATAAGATAAAAAAGCAAAAAAAAATAAATTAAAAAAAAAAAAAAAAAAAGCACCCCTGTCCCCCCCTGCTCTCGTGCAAAGGCGAATGCAAGTGTCGGTCTCGCGTCAAATGTAAACAGCAATTGCACCATGCATGTATGGTATCACTGCGAAGGTCAGATCGAGGGCAGTAATTTTAGCAGTAGACCTCCTCTGTAAATCTAAAGTGGTAACCTGTAAAGGTTTTTAAATGCTTTTAAAATGTATGTAGTTTGTCTCAACTGCACGTTTGTGCGTAATTTTAAAGCATGTCGTGTTTGGTATCCATGTACTCGGCCTTAGATCATCTTTTTTATTTCATCAAACATTTGGGCAATATAGTGTGTTTTAGTGCATTAAAATTAAAAAAGTGTGTTTTTTCCAAAAAAAATGCGTTTGAAAAATCGCTGCGTAAATACTGTGTGAAAAAAAAAAATGAAACACCCACCATTTGAATCTGTAGGGCATTTGCTTTAAAGAAATATATAATGTTGGGGGTTCAAAGTAATTTTCTTGCAAAAAAAAAAAAAAAATTTCATGTAAACAAAAAGTGTTAGAAAGGGCTTTGTCTTCAAGTGGTTAGAAGAGTGGGTGATGTGTGACATAAGCTTCTAAATGTTGTGCATAAAATGCCAGGACAGTTCAAACCCCCCCCAAATGACCCCATTTTGGAAAGTAGACACCCCAAGCTATATGCTGAGGGGCATGTCGAGTCCATGGAATATTTTATATTGTGACACAAGTTGCGGGAAAAAGACATTTTTTTTTTTTGCACAAAGTTGTCACTGAATGATATATTGCTCAAACGTGCCATGGGCATATGTGAAATTACACCCCAAAATACATTCTGTTGTTTCTCCTGAGTACGTGGATACCAGATATGTGAGACGTTTTGGAAGCCTAGCCGCGTACGGGACCCTGAAAACCAAGCACCGCCTTCAGGGTTTCTAAGGGTGTAAATTTTTGATTTCACTCCTCACTGCCTATCACAGTTTCAGAGGCCATGGAATGCCCAGATGGCACAACCCCCCCCCCCCCCCAATGGAAAGTAGACACCCCAAGCTATTTGCTGAGAAGTATGGTGAGTATTTTGCAGACCTCGCTTTTTGTCACAAAGTTTTGAAAATTGAAAAAAGAAAAAAAAAATACATTTTTCTTTTCTTTCTTCATTTTCAAAAACAAATGAGAGCTGCAAAATATTCACCATGCCTCTCAGCAAATAGCTTGGGGTGTCTACTTTCCAAAATGGGGTCATTTGGGGGGATTTTGTGCCATCTTGGCATTTTATGGCCTTCGAAACTGTGATAGGTAGTGAGGAGTGAACGCAAAAAATGTACGCAGCTAGGCTCCCAAAAAGTCCCACACATGTGGTATCCCCGTACTCAGGAGAAGCAGCAGAATGTATTTTGGGGTGCAATTCCTTATATGCCCGTGGCCTGTGTGAGCAATACATCATTTAGTGACAACTTTGTGCAATAAAAAAAAAGTTTGTCATTTTCCCGCAACTTGTGGCAAAATATAAAATATTCCATGGACTCAACATGCCTCTCTGCAAATAGCTTGGAGTGTCTACTTTCCAAAATGGGGTCATTTGGGGGGGGGGGGGGATTTGTGCCATCTGGGCATTTTATGGCCTTCAAAACTGTTATAGGTAGTGAGGAGTGAAATTAAAAATTTACGCCCTTAGAAATCCTGAAGGCGGTGCTTGGTTTTCGGGGGCCCCGTACGTGGCTAGGCTTCCAAAAAGTCCCAAACTTGTGGTAACTCCGTACTCAGGAGAAGCAGCAAACTGTATTTTGGGGTGCAATTCCACATATAACCATGGCATATGTGAGCAATATATCATTTAGTGACAACTTTTATATATATATTTTTTTGTCATTATTCAATCACAAAAAAATTAAATATTCAATGGGCTCAACATGCCTCTCAGCAATTTCCTCGGGGTGTCTACTTTCCAAAATGGGGTCATTTGGGGGGGGGGGGGTTGTACTGCCCTCCCATTTTAGCACCTCAAGAAATTAGTCAATCAGTCATAAACTAAAAGCTGTGGAAATTCCAGAAGATGTACCCTAGTTTGTAGACGCTATAACTTTTGCGCAAACCAATAAATATACGCTTAGTGATTTTTTTTTTTACCAAAGACATGTGGCCGAATAAATTTTGGCCTAAATGTATGACTAAAATTGAGTTTATTGGATTTTTTTTATAACAAAAAGTAGAAAATATCATTTTTTTTTAAAATTTCCCGGTCTTTTTCCGTTTATAGCGCAAAAATACCATCAAAAGAAACCTCTATTTGTGGGAAAAAAAGGACGCAAATTTAGTTTGGGTACAGCATTGCATGACCACGCAATTAGCAGTTAAAGCAACGCAGTGCCAAATTGTAAAAAGTGCTCTGGTCAGGAAGGGGGTAAAACCTTCCGGGGCTGAAGTGGTTAAAGAGGGCAGGGGCGCTGTTATAGGGGGGGGGGTTCTCTGATCTCTGGAGGTCTCCAAGGAAGGGGGGCTGTAAGCTAATGGGGGTCTCTAAGAGGGAGTACTGACTGCTGATTTAATGTGTGGTAACCAATCACATCTAATGTGTGGTAACCAAGCACCCCCCTTGGAGAACCCCATTAGCTCGCAGCCCCCTTATATCAATGCCCCCTTCCTTATCAGTGATGCCTGTCAGTGCCAATCATTGCCGCCTATCAGTGTCGCACATCAGTGTAGCCTTATAAGTGCCACTTCATCAGTGCCCATCATTGCCGCCTATCAGTGTAGCCTTATAAGTGCCACTTCATCAGTGCCCATCATTGCCGCCTATCTGTGCCAATCATTGCCGCCTATCAGTGTTACACATCAGTGTAGCCTTATAAGTGTCACTTCATCAGTGCCCATCATTGCCGCCTATCTGTGCCCATCATTGCTGCCTATCTGTGCCCATCATTGCCACCTATCAGTGTTACACATCAGTGTAGCCTTATAAGTGTCACTTCCTCAGTGCCCATCATTGCCACCTATCTGTGCCCATCATTGCTGCCTATCTGTGCCCATCATTGCCACCTATCAGTGTTACACATCAGTGTAGCCTTATAAGTGTCACTTCCTCAGTGCCCATCATTGCCACCTATCTGTGCCCATCATTGCTGCCTATCTGTGCCCATCATTGCCACCTATCAGTGTTGCACATCAGTGTAGTCTTATAAGTGCTACTTCATCAGTGCCTATCATTGCAGCCTATCTGTGCCCATCATTGCCACCTATCTGTGCCCATCATTGCCACCTATCACTGTCGCACATCAGTGTAGCCTTCATAGGTGTGCGCAGCCTATTGCATTAGGGTGTGCACCCCAAAGCTCAAACGCACATTACCGATAACTCACAATGTTCATTCAGAAAGGGAAGAGGCTGGTAAATTACATATTTACCGGCCCCTTCCCCCACTCATCCTAAAACATCTCCACAGTAACAGGAAAGGAGAGGAGGGAAGCCGGAAGCGCTGTGGGAGGAAAGGGAGAGGGCAGTAGGGGGAATCTGTGCTGCACAGGGTTATTAGGGTGTGCCTGGGCACACCTGGCACACCCTGTGCGCACGCCTATGGTAGCCTTATAAGTGGCACTTCATCAGTTCCCCTTAAGTGCTGCCTATCTGTGCCCATAATTGCCGTCTATCTGTGTCGCACATCAGTGTAGCCTTATAGGTGCCACTTCATCAGTTCTACTTTATCTGTGCCCATCATTGCCACCTATCTGTGCCCATTATTGCCGCCTATTTGTGCCCATCATTGCCACCTATTTGTGCCCATCATTGCCACCTATCTGTGCCCATCATTGCCACCTATCACTGTCACACATCAGTGTAGCCTTATAAGTGGCACTTCATCAGTTCCCCTTAAGTGCTGCCTATCTGTGCCCATCATTGCCATCTATCTGTGTCGCACATCAGTGTAGCCTTATAGGTGCCACTTCATCTGTGCCCATCATTGCCGCCTATCTGTGCTGATCATTGCCGCCTATCAGTGTCACACATCAGTGTAACCTTATCAGTGCCACTTCATCAGTGCCCATCATTACCACCTATCTGTGGCCATCATTGCCACCTATCTGTGGCCATCGTTTCCACCTATCTGTGCCCATAAATGCCACCTATCTGTGCCCATCATTGCCACCTATCAGTGTCGCACATCAGTGGAGCCTTATCAATGCCACTTCATCAGTGCCCATCATTTCTGCCTATTTGTGCCCATTATTGCTGCCTATCAGTGTCACATATCATTGCAGCCTCATCAGAGCCCATCATTGCCGCCTACTTGTGCCCATCATTGCCGCCTATCTGTGCCCATCATTGCCGCCTATCTGTGCCCATCAGTAAAGGAAAAAAATTGTGTTTGAGTACAGTGTAATATGACTGCGCAATTGTCATTCAAAGTGTGACAGCGCTGAAAGCTGAAAATTGGTCTGGGCAAGAAGGAAAAAGCCTTATAAGTGCCACTTCATCAGTGCCCACCATTGCTGCCTATCAGTGTCACACATCAGTGTAGCTTTATAAATGGCACTTCATCAGTGCCCATCATTGCCGCCTATCTGTGCAGATCATTGCCGCCTATCAGTGTCACACATCAGTGTAGCCTTATAAGTTCTACTTCATCAGTGCCCATCATTGCCGCCTATCTGTGCCCATCATTGCCACCTATCTGTGCCCATCATTGCTGCCTATCTGTGCCCATCATTGCCTCCTCAGTGTCGCACATCAGTGTAGCCTTATCGGTGCCACTTTATCTGTGCCCATCGTTGCCACCTATCAGTGTCACATATCATTGCAGCCTCTTTAGTGCCCATCATTGCCGCCTATCTGTGCCCATCATTGCCGCCTATCTGTGCTCATTAGTAAAGGAGAAAAATTTTGTTTGAGTACAGTGTAATA
The DNA here is from genome assembly GCF_042186555.1 of Aquarana catesbeiana. Lineage (NCBI taxonomy): Eukaryota > Metazoa > Chordata > Amphibia > Anura > Ranidae > Aquarana > Aquarana catesbeiana. The sequence goes on along the minus strand of NC_133326.1, from coordinate 316,226,809 downwards.
TGACTACGCAATTGTCATTCAAAGTGTGACAGCGCTGAAAGCTGAAAATTGATCTGAGCAAGAAGGAAAAAGCCCGGAAGGCAAGTGGTTATATTAGCAACCCCCCAGAGATCCCCTCATTGTATCAAAGCCTCCTTTTATCAGCAACCCCCCCCCCCTTAGAGACTACTTGGTCTCTAAGGGTGAGGTGGAGGGGGTCACTGATATAAGGGGCCTCTGATCTAAAAAAGATAAATGAATGAATGAAAAACTCAGTAAATAGTGCTGCCATCACTGATATATGTTCCCACACCTCAAAAAAAATGTAAAAAATACAGCACCCCCCCCCTATAATTATATTCATTAATTCATATGTGAAATATATGAAATATATGAAGTAATATAATTATAGGAGGAGGGTGTGCTGCATTTTTTTATATTTTTTGGGGGCCTCTAAGGGGAGCACTGATATAGGGGGGGTTTCTGATCTAATGGGGGTCTGTAAGGAAGGGGGGTCACTGTTATAAGGGGACACAAATGGTGGTCTCTCTCCTAGTGGGGTCTGTATTATTAAGGGGGTGACACTGACCCCTGTACTATGGGGGTGTGACGCTGACCCTGTATTATGGGGGTATGACACTGACCCCTGACCCTGTAATATGGGGGGTTAGTGACACTGACCCTGTATTATGGGGTAGGGGGTAGTGACACTGACCCTTGTATACAGACAGTCTTTCAAAGCCCAAATAGTGTCTTTCTACAGCAAATAATTTGGAAAGTCAGGAATAACTTAATAAATGATTAGAAATGTTATTTAATCACAAAATATATGCTTAGTGCATACTAAGAACAATAAAAAAAAAAAAAAAAAATAGCCGCGCGCCTCTAAAGTGTTCAGGTTTGGCTAGAAGAAAAGGTGGCAACCCTATAGCCATCCCAATGTGCTTGTCTTTCCATTACATAATCTATAGCAGCTTTGAACTTCTATCTGTTTGAATTTTTTAAAATGTTTTTATATTCCATCACTTCCTGTAGATCATATCCCATCATGCACTTCCTTGCTGCATCACAGAAGAGGGTGTGACAAGGCATGTTCACCACTCTACCACACCTCCCTCATTGCTATACCACCTTCCATCCATTTTCTGTACAATTTGATTGTACAATCTGCTTTAGATCTACCAGCAGTTATGTAGTGAAAAAGCCTGTCTGATTTGATACAAATTGAATGTATTATTCAGGTATGATATCCTCTTCCATAGTTGTGGTAAGGCCGGGTTCACACTGGTATGACAAACGCTCTGACATTGGGAGTTCATGTTGCATGACGTGTAAAAATCAATGTTTCCCTATCAGAGCCGTCTTAACTGGTCCGACTTTGAAAATGCTCCCTGCACTACTTTGGTCCGACTTTGATCCTACTTCAGCCCATTGAATATCACTGAAGTAGGATCAAAGTCGGATCCCTGTCTTAACTGATCCGACTTTGGCATGCGACTTGTGCTCTGAAGATCTTGAAGGGGAATTCCATGCCAAAATGTAAAAAAAAACGCCATGGGTTCCCCCTCCAAGATCATACCAGGCCCTTCGGTCTGGTATGGATTTTAATGGCGTTTTTTCGGCAAGGAAGGTCCCCCCAAAATCTATACTAGACCCTTATCTGAGCACGCAGCCTGGCAGGCCAGGAAAGGGGGTGGGGACGAGCGAGCACCCCCCTCCTGAACCATACCAGGCCGCATGCCCTCAACATGGGGGGGGGGGGGATGGATGTTGGCAGACAGAACCTGAGCTTATTTCCTCAGCAGGAAATAATTCAGATATTCCATGGAATGTCTTCAGATCGAAGCTATGAGCAAGAACAGGGGCAAGCATCTTGATGAATAACCAAGGCACAGTAAACAAGGCCAAAGGAAAGGGCAACAAACTGGTAATGCTGTGTGCCCACAGAAAAACACAAATAGGAAATATCCTGGGTGAAGGAAGGCAATGACCAAATGGGCAGATTCCATATAGAATTTTCAAACCTGAAGGAATTTGTTGAGATAGTTTAGATCCAATGCGGGACGAGAACTGTGAGCAGGTTTGAGTAGAAACCCTGGAGTCTTTCCTGTGCTGGGACAATAGTTATGACCCCTTTAGAGAGAAGTCACATTAGAGCGGCAGTAAGATCCACAGGTCTTTGAAGAGAAGCTGATTTGCAAATTTGACAGGATGAATGAGGGTGGAGGCAGTGACTGAAAATCTAGTTTGTAGCCCCTGGATACAATATTCTGAACCCACAAGCCTCAAATGTCCTGAAAACCACTATGGCCAAATGTGGCTGCAAAGGCTGACATCATAGGCGTGCGCACAGGGTGTGCCAGGTGTGCCTGGGCACACCCTAATCACCCTGTGTGGTGCAGATTCCCCCTGTTAAAACCCCTGATATTTCACCAAAGCCCCCTAACGGGGGTCCTAAAAAATTTGGAAAGAAAAATGTCAAAAATAATATAATACAAACAAACTATAGACACCATTCACTGCCCTACTGACACCAGCCACTACTCTACTGATATTGTCAGTGTGTATATATACAAATGCACACACAAATGTGTTTTGAGCCTTGAGGTGCACACCTTAATGCAATAGGCTGTGCACACCTATGGCTGACATACATCACCTCACTTTGACAAGGGCATGCCCCCTCATTGAAATGAGCAATTGCTCCCAGACATGGCGGGTGTGCATGCAAAGTTTATGTGGTGGAGATTCATTCCAGGCTTGATTTGGACTCCAAGATCTTGGAAAAATGATAAGGGGCTTTTTTCATGGGTCAAAGGCTTACTGGCAGAAGCTTTTGCCTTCTTCTGGGGCAAAAGGGTACTCCTCTCCTCCATGTCATTATTGATATAGGTATGCAAGGATTCTCCGAAAAGGCATGCCACTTAAAAAGGGCATCCACAAAGGAAAAGGAAGGTCCGCAGACCAATGGGCCAGCGGGTCATCCTCATGTGTACCGAATGGAGGCCCATTCTGGTTATTTAGCAAAGTGAATCTTGTAGGCCATCACCATAATATTGATGTTTGTCAGTGTCCACTCACATAAAGGCAGCTTCATAAACCAGTGGTCTAAGACTTAAAGAGCTTATGTCCTGTAATGTACAATTAGGAAAGTTTGGTAAACTGGCAGATCAAAATCTGACTGTGTATAGTCAGTGTTAGGCTTTTCATTTACATTTTTAGTTAATCTGGAAAGCCAAAAAACAGCTACATTAAGGCAGGGGAAAGCCTGGGCAGGCCTTTTATAGGTAAGCTTTAATGATTTTATCCAAAAGATTGTTTAAAATTTGGGCTCTATTACTTGTGATGTTGCTGATGATTGTGATAAAGAAGGGCCAGAAATATTAAGAAAAAAAACAGTTACTGTTCGATTCTGCACACATTGTACTTGTCATTTATCCTGGAAAGCAGTACACCCAGCCTCTCAAAAAGCAAACACAAAGGCACTTAGACATTACATTTTATGACACCCTTAGATCAACGAATCCACTCAGGTCGGTTTGAAACACAAGAAGTGTCATCGAACCATACTTAATGCATTTTATTATTGTGTCCACATACCTTATGCATTGGATCTTAGGTATTGCCTTTTTTGCATGGTTACATTGATCCAGCTTTGACAAATGGTAAGTATATAATTGCCATGCCTGGCTGATTGCTGTGGAAGCTGGAAATCGGTGTAGTAGACATAACTACTACAGTGATTGCTGCTAGCTTTCAGGTTCCTTGCCAAGTGGCTGTCCTTCTGCAGAGTGAACACAGAGGGTCACTCGTTTGGCACGGTTTCAAGTTTTTTCAAACTTTTTGAATCTGCAGCTTTCATAAAAAAAAAAAGGTGGTGATCTGACGATGAAGGTCCTTGTTCAATTACTTCCTGTTTTGGGAGTGTCAGCTCTCACTTAACTATGCTCCTGCTTCGTCATCCTGACACATGAGCCCCTGATGGTGACTACAAGGGCAGCACAGTGACTTACTGGTTAGCACTTCTGGGCTGCACAGTTTGAATCCTGGTCGTGCATGGAGTTTGCATATTTTCCCAGTGCTTGCATTGGTCTTTTCTCTACTAAAAGTTGCTGGTAGGATAACTGGCTCCTGTCCAAATTGTCCTTAGTATGTGTGTGCTTATGCATGTATGTGAGCTTGGGACCTTGGATTGTAAGCTCCTTGAGGGCAGGGACTATTGTGAATGAACAAGAATCGCATTAGTGAAAACTGTCTCCTATGTCTCTTAACTCTGGTATGCTCTTACTGCTGCAACTCCAGCTAGAATCGCATTAGTGAAAACTGTCTCCTATATCTCTTAACTCTGGTATGCTCTTACTGCTGCAACTCCACCCAAAAACGGAAACACTGCTGTCTGCTTTTCTTATGTGTCTCTAATAATGCTGGTATGTTTTTTTTACTTAACTGTCTGTAGACCTGTCCACATTACAATGCTTTATTATCTCCCTTGTCTTACCCAGAAGTATGGCCCGTTTAACTTTAGTGCCCTCTTGCTAGTCTGTTTTTGAATTAGGAATTTTGCCCTGTTAACCAGCCAGGCTTTATTACCTCCTGAGTGGTAATTGAAATCCACCCACACCCCACCCTTATCAGTATAAGTATAAGCTTCTCTTGGGGGAAGCATTTGCAGGTGATACACATTTGCAACTTGGTTCTTTCTCAAAGTGGCGACTCTGCACTTCAGTGAATGCACAAAGTGAAGGGACACAAGATAAACACTTTGAAAACCACCACACAGACATCAGGTGACCTTGTTTACTCCTTTAGCTCTTTCTCCATGTAACATGCATTCTCTACCACTCCTTTTGACAACTCTGTCCTCTATCCTTAAACTATCTCTCCTTCACCCCTCTTCTCCCCCCCACAGCATATATATATCACCCTCACTTCTGTCCTCTCCTTATTACTGCACCCACCAACTCCTGCTAATTCTAAATCCACACACACTAAAAATCTCCAAGACCCTGGGGCATGTCCCTTCATATAAATCCCACTCCCATATTACCTCCCTCACCCTCTTGCTTCTCCTAACCTCTGGAGATATATCCCCAAACCCTGGGCCTCCATCATTTAACTGTACCCCATGCACCCATCACCCTGCACCCTTTGGCAGCAGCCGCAATCAACACAATTTAGTTCCCATTTCTATTCTTCCCAAGACCAGACTCCCTTTCTCTTGTGCCCTTTGGAACTCCCGCTCTGTCTGCAACAAACTCACCTCTCTCCATGACCTCTTTATCGCCAACTCATTTAACCTACTCGCCATTACCGAAACCTGGCTCCACGAATCCAACACTGCGTCTTCTGTTGCCCTATCCCATGGTGGTCTTCTCTGGACTCACTCCCCCAGATCCAGTGGACGTAAGGGAGGAGGTGTCGGAATCCTCCTAGCCCCACATAGCACCTTTCAGGTATTTCAGCCACCTCCCTCTCTGTCACTCTCCTCTTTCGAAGCACACTGTATTTGTCTTTTCACTCCAATCTCTCTAAGGATAGCTGTGATCTACAGTCCCCTGGACCAGTATCAACCATTCTTTACGACTTCTCTGCCTGGCTACCCTACTTTCTTTCTTCTGAAATCCCCACAATCATTCTCTGGGACTTCAACATCCCTATTAATACTAACACTCCTGCCACTTCCAAACTTCTCAGCCTAACATCCTCCTTTGACCTGAAGCAGTGGATACATGCTCCTACTCACTAAGAAGGCAATATCCTTGACCTCATTTTCTCTCACCTTTGCACGCCATGCAACCTCTCTATCCATTGCCTCTCTCTGATCACCACCTTATTAGTTTCACTCTCTCCCTTTCCTTCACCTCCTCTCCCTCCAACCGCCTTAAAGTTACCCGCAGAAACCTACGTCATCTCAACCCTTCTCTTCTCTACTCTGCTATCAACAACCTCTACTACAAAATCTCACTCCTATCCTGCACCAACCTAGCCACTTCTGTTTACAACGCTTCACTTCTAGCCTCACTGGACTCACTGGCCCCCCTCACTACACACAGAATCAAGCCCCGACCCCTTCAACCTTGGCAAACAGATGATACTAGAAGTCTGAAAAAACGTAGTCGTGCTCTTGAGCTCCTGTGGCGTAAGACTAAGTCTCAGAGAGATTTCAACCAATATAAATCTGCCCTCCAAAATATAATTCCAGCCTCCTCTCTGCCAAGCAGACCTATTTTACCACTCTCATTGGCAACTTATCATCCCGTCCCCGTCAACTCTTCTCCACCTTCAACTCTCTACTTCGTCCTCCACCGCCTCCACCCGCCAACTCACTCACTGCCCAGGATATCGCCAATCACTTCAAACAGAAGATTGATACAATTCGCGCGGAGATCTCTACTGTTCCGATACCCTCCGCGCTTTACACTTCATGCCCACAGGCACAATCATTACTTCCCTCTTTCAACCCCACCACTACAGACAAAGTTGCTAAACTACTTGCTAATGTCTACCTTACCACCTGCCCTCTGGATCCCGTTCCCTCACAAATGCTACGTTCACCCTCTGGCCCTATGCTACACTCTCTAATCCACATCTTCAATCTCTCCCTCTCTTCTGGCATCTTCCCCAACTCTCTAAAACATGCACTTGTCAGACCCATACTTAAAAAGTCCTCGCTGGACCCATCCAATCTTAACAACCTACGCCCCATCAGCTTGCTCCCCTTCTTATCCAAACTCCTCGAATGTCTGGTCTACAACAGACTGAGCGTCCACCTCGCTGATAATAACCTTCTTGATCCCCTTCAGTCTGGATTTCGTCCTCAACACTCCACAGAAACTGCTCTCCTAAAACTAACAAACGATCTACTAACGGCCAAAACCAATCGACACTATTCTGTACTCCTACTCCTGGACCTCTCTGCTGCCTTTGATACGGTTTACCACCCCCTCCTCCTCAAAAAACGACATGCCTTTGGTCTCTGTGACTGTACACTTTGCTGGTTCTCTTCCTACTTATCCAACTGCACCTTTAGTGTTTCTTACAACTCTACTTCCTCCTCTCCTCTTCCTTCCTCTGTTGGGGTCCCCCAGGGTTCTGTTCTTGGACCTCTCCTACTTTCAATCTACACCGCCTCCCTGGGTCAACTGATAGCCTCTCATGGCTTCCAATACCACCTCTACACTGACGACACCCAAATCTATTTCTCTACCCCTCAGCTCACTCCCTCTGTCTCCTCACGTATCACTAATTTACTATCAGATATATCAGTCTGGATGTCACACCACTTCCTCAAACTCAATCTATCCAAAACCGAACTTATAATTTTTCCTCCCGCATATGCCCCTTCCCCTGATCTCTCTGTCAAAATCGATGGCACAACTATAAGCCCATCCCCACATGCCAAGGTTCTAGGTGTAGTCCTAGACTCTGAACTCTCCTTCAAGCAACACATCCAATCACTGTCCAAATCCTGCCGCCTCAACCTCCGCAACATCTCCAAAATAGGCCCCTTTCTAACCAATGACACAACAAAGCTCTTAATTCACTCGCTGGTCATCTCTCGCCTCGACTACTGCAACTCGCTTCTCATTGGCTTACCTCTACATAGTCTATCACCTCTTCAATCCCTCCACTGGCTTCCGCTCGGCCAAAGAATTAAATTTAATATTCTAACAACTACGTACAAAGCCATCCACAATTTCACCCCCAGCTACATCACTAGCTTAGTCTCTAAATACCAACCTACTCGTTCTCTTCGTTCCTCTCAAGATCTCCTGCTCTCTAGCTCCCTCGTCACTTCCTCCCATGCTCGCCTCCAGGACTTTTCCAAAGCCTCTCCAATCCTATGGAATGCCCTACCCCAATCTGTCCGCTTATCTCCTACTCTATTAGCTTTTAGACGATCCCTGAAAACCCTTCTCTTCAGAGAAGCCTATCTTACCCACACTTAACAACTGTATTTTCATTTTTTCCATCAGCTCATCCCCCACAGTTATTACCTTTTGTTTCCATTTGACCCTCCCTTCTAGATTGTAAGCTCTAACGAGCAGGGCCCTCTGATCCCTCCTGTATTGATTTGTATTGTAAGTGTACTGTCTGCCCTCATGTTGTAAAGCGCTGTGCAAACTGTTGGCGCTATATAAATCCTGTATAATAATAATAATAATAATAAATATATATATATATATATATATATATATATATATATAGTGCTGCCCCAACGGGGCATAGAATTTATATAGATTGTTCCTTAAAGTTGATGTAAACCCAATGTTATCCTTTCTAAACTACCACCATAGGGGTTATCTATAAGGATATACATGCCTCCTGCATGTATCTTTACCTGTCAAATGTCTCCCCTCTGTCTGTTATGAGACCCGAAAAACTGCATATTCTGTGGGAGGGTCTGTTGTCTGGAGCTCGGTGGGTGGAGTCGTGATGTCAGTATACTCCCCGCCCACCTCTACACTCCCCTTGTCAATATGCATTTCTCCTGTGTATTTCTTACACTGAACTTCTACTATGATCTCTAACATCCAATGAAAAGACAGGAAAGTAACCACATGACTTCAGCATGCCAAATCATGCTGAGGTGTGGAACAGCCAATCCTTGCAGAGCTTCTGAAGAAAGGAGTGGGAGGGAATTAAAAAATAATGGATGTATTAGGTAGTGCACGAGATATGTAAATCACCTGTCACTCACAGCAAGGGGGAGGATTTGACAAAGTTTTTCTCTGTCAAGATTTATCTCACTGAACAATAAAAGAGGATTGCTCAGAGCTGGATTAACTCTTTGTGGCAAGACTGGGCTCAAATGATAGGAAATCTTATACTCTACATTATGACATAAAAAAAAAAAAAATAACATTTTCGGGTTTACATCCACTTTAACCATTTTCTATGGATGCTTTATATTTAGTTCACATGCTACCATCTAGTGATCTTTTGTGGTAATGCACTTGTTTCTCATGTTCCCTTCCCTTATGTTATGACACACTTCCTTTTGTATGTAATGCTCCACCCTTCTTCCTGAGATTGTGCTTCCTGTGTCATGGATGCAGCTACAAGCCATATGTAGCAGCATAGTTGCCAACTGTCCCGGATTTCCCGGGACTTGGACTCCATTCCCAAATTTGTGGTGTCCTGGGAAATGTCCCGAGAAAGCCGCCATTTTATTGAAGTTCAGGAAGATGGCTGGGAGGGGGCTAGATGGAGCTCCTGCGTCGCCGCCCACCCTCCGCCCCGCTCCGCCTCGCCCCGCCTCACCCCGCCTACCCCCCCCGCCCCACTGCCAGTCTGATATGGAAAGGGGCGGGGGTTCTAGTCATGCTTGGGACACCTCTGAGGTGGTGGGGGCGCACCGCTGTGGGACTACTGATGTGAGGGGGGGCTCCACTGGGGACACACACTGATGCAAGGGGGGCTCCACTGGGGACACCTGATGTGAGGGGGGGTCCACTGGGGACACCTGATGTGAGGGGGGCTCCACTGGGGACACCTAATGTGAGGGGGAGCTCCACTGGGGACACCTAATGTGAGGGGGGGCTCCACTGGGGACACCTAATGTGAGGGGGGCTCCACTGGGGACACCTGATGTGAGGGGGAGCTCCGCCGGGGACACCAGATGTGAGGGGGGCTCCACTGGGGACACCTGATGTGAGGGGGGGCTCCACCGGGGACACCTGATGTGAGGGGGGCTCCGCTGGGGACACCTGATGTGAAGGGGAGCTCCGCCGGGGACTCCTGATTGGAGGGGGAGCTCCGCTGGGGACTCCTGATGTGAGGGGGGGCTCCACTGGGGACACCTAATGTGAGGGGGGGCTCCACCGGGGACACCTAATGTGAGGGGGGGCTCCACCGGGGACACCTAATGTGAGGGGGGGCTCCACCGGGGACACCTAATGTGAGGGGGGGCTCCACCGGGGACACCTAATGTGAGGGGGGGCTCCACTGGGGACACCTAATGTGAGGGGGGGCTCCACTGGAGACACCTAATGTGAGGGAGGGCTCTGCCGGGGACACCTGATGTGAGGGGGAGCTCCGCCGGGGACACCTGATGTGAGGGGGGGCTCCACCGGGGACACCTGATGTGAGGGGGGGCTCCACCGGGGACACCTGATGTGAGGGGGGGCTCCACCGGGGACACCTGATGTGAGGGAGTGCTCCACTGGGGACACCTGATGTGAGGGGGAGCTCCGCCGGGGACTCCTGATGTGAGGGGGGCTCTGCCGGGGACTCCTGATGTGAGCGGGGGCTCCGCCGGGGACTCCTGGTGTGAGGGGGGGCTCCGCCATTTTGTTGAAGTTCAGGAAGATGGCTGGGATGGGGCTAGATGGAGCTCCTGCATCGCCGCCCACCCTCCGCCCCGCTCCGCCTCGCCCCGCCTCACCCCGCCTACCCCCCCGCCCCACTGCCAGTCTGATATGGAAAGGGGCGGGGGTTCTAGCCATGCTTGGGACACCTCTGAGGTGGTGGGGGCGCACCGCTGTGGGACTACTGATGTGAGGGGGGGCTCCACTGGGGACACACACTTATGCAAGGGGGGCTCCACTGGGGACACCTGATGTGAGGGGGGGTCCACTGGGGACACCTGATGTGAGGGGGGCTCCACTGGGGACACCTAATGTGAGGGGGGGCTCCACTGGGGACACCTAATGTGAGGGGGAGCTCCACTGGGGACACCTAATGTGAGGGGGGGCTCCACTGGGGACACCTAATGTGAGGGGGGCTCCACTGGGGACACCTGATGTGAGGGGGAGCTCCCCTGGGGACACCTGATGTGAGGGGGAGCTCCACTGGGGACACCTGATGTGAGGGGGGGCTCCACCGGGGACACTTGATGTGAGGGGGGCTCCGCTGGGGACACCTGATGTGAAGGGGAGCTCCGCCGGGGACTCCTGATGTGAGGGGGAGCTCCGCTGGGGACTCCTTATGTGAGGGGGGGCTCCACTGGGGACACCTAATGTGAGGGGGGCTCCACCGGGGACACCTAATGTGAGGGGGAGCTCCACCGGGGACACCTAATGTGAGGGGGGGCTCCACCGGAGACACCTAATGTGAGGGGGGGCTCCACTGGGGACACTTAATGTGAGGGGGGGCTCCACTGGGGACACCTAATGTGAGGGGGAGCTCCACTGGGAACACCTAATGTGAGGGGGGGCTCCACTGGGGACACCTAATGTGAGGGGGGCTCCACTGGGGACACCTAATGTGAGGGGGGCTCCACTGGGGACACCTGATGTGAGGGGGAGCTCCGTTGGGGACACCTGATGTGAGGGGGGCTCCACTGGGGACACCTGATGTGAGGGGGGGCTCCACCGGGGACACTTTATGTGAGGGGGGCTCCGCTGGGGACACCTGATGTGAAGGGGAGCTCCGCCGGGGACTCCTGATGTGAGGGGGAGCTCCGCCGGGGACTCCTGATGTGAGGGGGGGCTCCACTGGGGACACCTAATGTGAGGGGGGGCTCCACCGGGACACCTAATGTGAGGGGGGGGCTCCACCGGGGACACCTAATGTGAGGGGGGGCTCCACCGGGGACACCTAATGTGAGGGGGGGCTCCACCGGGGACACCTAATGTGAGGGGGGGCTCCACCGGGGACACCTAATGTGAGGGGGGGCTCCACCGGGGACACCTAATGTGAGGGGGGCTCCACCGGGGACACCTAATGTGAGGGGGGCTCCACTGGGGACACCTAATGTGAGGGGGGGCTCCACTGGAGACACCTAATGTGAGGGAGGGCTCTGCCGGGGACACCTGATGTGAGGGGGAGCTCCGCCGGGGACACCTGATGTGAGGGGGGGCTCCACCGGGGACACCTGAAGTGAGGGGGGGCTCCACCGGGGACACTTGATGTGAGGGGGGCTCCACCGGGGACACCTGATGTGAGGGAGTGCTCCACTGGGGACACCTGATGTGAGGGGGAGCTCTGCCGGGGACTCCTGATGTGAGGGGGGCTCCGCCGGGGACTCCTGATGTGAGAGGGGGCTCCGCCGGGGACTCCTGGTGTGAGGGGGGGCTCCGCCATTTTATTGAAGTTCAGGAAGATGGCTGGGATGGGGCTAGATGGAGCTCCTGCATCGCCGCCCACCCTCCGCCCCGCTCCGCCTCGCCCCGCCTCACCCCGCCTACCCCCCCGCCCCACTGCCAGTCTGATATGGAAAGGGGCGGGGGTTCTAGCCATGCTTGGGACACCTCTGAGGTGGTGGGGGCGCACCGCTGTGGGACTACTGATGTGAGGGGGGGGCTCCACTGGGGACACACACTTATGCAAGGGGGGCTCCACTGGGGACACCTGATGTGAGGGGGGGTCCACTGGGGACACCTGATGTGAGGGGGGGTCCACTGGGGACACCTGATGTGAGGGGGGCTCCACTGGGGACACCTAATGTGAGGGGGGCTCCACTGGGGACACCTGATGTGAGGGGGAGCTCCGCCGGGGACACCTGATGTGAGGGGGGCTCCACTGGGGACACCTGATGTGAGGGGGGGCTCCACCGTGGACACTTGATGTGAGGGGGGCTCCGCTGGGGACACCTGATGTGAAGGGGAGCTCCGCCGGGGACTCCTGATGTGAGGGGGAGCTCCGCTGGGGACTCCTGATGTGAGGGGGGGCTCCACTGGGGACACCTAATGTGAGGGGGGCTCCACCGGGGACACCTAATGTGAGGGGGGGCTCCACCGGGGACACCTAATGTGAGGGGGGGCTCCACCGGAGACACCTAATGTGAGGGGGCTCCTCTGGGGACACCTAATGTGAGGGGGGGCTCCACTGGGGACACCTAATGTGAGGGGGGCTCCACTGGGGACACCTAATGTGAGGGAGGGCTCTGCCGGGGACACCTGATGTGAGGGGGAGCTCCGCCAGGGGACACCTGATGTGAGGGGGGGCTCCACCGGGGACACCTGATGTGAGGGGGGGCTCCACCGGGGACACTTGATGTGAGGGGGGGCTCCACCGGGGACACCTGATGTGAGGGGGGCTCCACTGGGGACACCTGATGTGAGGGGGAGCTCCGCCGGGGACTCCTGATGTGAGGGGGGGCTCCGCCGGGGACTTCTGGTGTGAGGGGGGGCTCCGCCGGGAACTCCTGGTGTGAGGGGGGCTCCGCTGGGGACTCCTGGTGTGAGGGGGGGCTCCGCTGGGGACATCTGATGTAAGGGGGGGCTCCGCTGGGGGTACCTGATGCAAGGACGGACTCTGCTGGGACATCTGACGCAAGGACGGACGCCTGGTGGCAGGCAACGTGGCTAGTGACACGCTCAGGGATCCCACTGATTCTGCATTATGGTGAGTTGAATGATTTCATTTTATATTACAATGTAATAATAGAAATAATGCACTTCAATCATCCTGACACCATACCAACCATGGTGCCGGGATGATTGAAGTGCTAACACCAGGTGTTTGGAGTATCTTTATCTGCTGATTGTTAAACTTTCTAGAATACACATATTTTTATTGTGTAGGATCTGGGGCTGCTGTCCCATCATTTCCCTCTCCCCCTCTCCCCCTCTCTCCCTCTCCATCCCTCATTCATCTCAGACTCTAACCACACCCTCTTGAGCCACGCCCATTTAAGCCACGCCCACTATGTAGTGTAAACCATGCCCATTTGTCACCGCGATGCGCTTCGCGCACAGCACTTGTATATTTTTCCTAAGCCACGCCTACAAACGAATGCCCCACCCCCTAATTATTGTACGGCTCCTCCTACAGCCACAAAAGTGTCCCACATTTTTTTTTTACAATGTTGGCAACTATGTAGCAGGGCAAATGTATTCTGCATTGTAAGCTACAGACAATATCATATTTTGACCGCATAAATACTACAACCTGATCTGTTTGTATCCTGTCATCTGCTGTAACCTGATGTTCAGAATAAAAGCACCTCTGTGGATGGAATCAGTATTTGGTGAGTTCAAACTATCTGATGAGGATTGTCCTCAGTGATTATATCTTATGCAGGCCAGGCATAGAGGTGTCACAAGGGATAAATCGCTTCACAACAATCGGAGTCAGAATATATATACAGTATATATTGTAAGATGTTGGGTGATTATACTCAAGTGGTGCATGCAATTTCAGGAACACTTGTTAGCCCAGACTGTGTTTTAAAGGCTTGGCTGCCCACTTTTATTTAAAGGAAACAGTTCAAAGATAATAACAGCATTTTCCCTCGCAGGGGGTTCCACCATTACTGTATAGTTCAAACCTTCAGCCTCGTGGCTTACTCTCTTGCAGCACCGCTGCTTCAGGCCTCATGCCTAGGCCTTTGGGTTGCTCCTCAGAGCATATGCTCATGCAGCCAGCTGTAGCCTCCCTCTCCTAGCCAGTGCCGCCCGCCCACCGTCATATGACAGCGGAGCGGTGCAGCTCTTGCTCTGGGCCTCTCTCATAGGACGGCCGCACAGAACGGCTGCTCTCGCTTGCCCGCGGGGGCACGCACCGCAGCGATCGTGGCTGCACCGTGTTGCTAGGACATGGTGCGACACCGATCTGTGTAAAGAGCCGCGTCCGCGGCTCTTTAACCATGTGATCGGCTGTGTCCAATCACAGCCAGTCACATGTAAACACGGAGATGCCGGTAATCGGCTCTCCTCGCCTTACACTGACAGAGTGCGAGGAGAGGAGAGCCGATCAGCGGCATCTCCTCACAGGGGGACAGCTAGGGAAGTAATCAGGGCACTGATCATCAGTGCCCTGATTACAAGATATCAATAAAGTGCCACAAATAAAGAAAAAAACGTGCCCACCAATGCCAGCATACAGTGTCCACCAATGCCAGCATATAGTGCCCACCAATGACAGTGATCAGAGCCCACCAGTGGCAGCAATCAGTGCCCACACTGCCCACAAGTGCCACAAATCAGTGCCCATTAGCCATGCCAGTCAGTGCTGGCAATTAGTGCTGCCTATCAGTGCTGCCTATCATTGCTGTCCATCATTGCCCATCAGTGTCGCCCATCAGTGCCCATCTGTACTGCCTATCCATGCCGCCTAACCGTTTCCGCCACTGCTGCGTATCAGTGCCCACCAGTGCCGCCTATTGGTGCCCATCAGTGCCACCTAACAGTGCCCATCAGTGCTCATCAATGCCACATATCAGTGCCCATAATTGTGGCATATTAGTGCCTCCTCATCAGTGCCCATAAGTGCCGCCTCATCAGTGTCCATAAGTGCCAGCTCATCAATGCCCACCAGTTCAGCCTATCAGTGCCCATCAGTACCACCTCATCAGCGCACATCAGTGAAGGCGAAAAATTACTTAGTTACAAAATTTACTGACAGAAAAAAGGTAAAAAAAACTATACTAATATACGCAGTGACACAGGGTCGACTCTCCACAATATATATACACTCACTGGACACTTTATTAGGTACACCCGTTCAATTGCTTGGTAACACAAATTGCTAATCGGCCAATCACATGGCAGCAACTCCATGCATTTAGGCATCTAGACATGATGAAGACGACTTGCTGAAGTTTAAACCAAGCATCAGAATGGGGAACAAAGGGGATTTAAGTGACTTTAAACGTGGCATGGTTGTTGGTGCCAGATGGGGCTGGTCTAAATATTTCCAAAAAACTGCTGATCTACTGGGATTTTCATGCACAACCATCTCTAGGGTTTACAGAGAATGGTCCGAAAAAGAGAAAACATCCAATGAGCGGCAGTTGTGCGGACGAAAATGCCTTGTTGAGCCAGAGGTCAGAGGAGATTGGGCTGACGGGTTTGAGATGATATAAAGCCAACAGTAACTCAAATTACCACTTGTTACAACCAAGGTATACAGAATACCATCTCTGAAAACACAACACATCAGACCTTGAAGCAGATGGGCTACAGCAGCAGAAGACCACACCGGGTGCCACTCCCGTCAGCTAAGAACAGGAAACTGAGGCTACAATTGCACAGGCTCACCAGAAATGGACAATAGAAGAATGAAAAAAACGTTGCCTGGGCTGATGAGTCTTGATTTTAGCTGCAACATTCAGATGGTAGGGTCAGGATTTGGTGTAAACAACATGAAAGCATGGATCCATCCTGCCTTGTATCAACGGTTCAGGCTGGTGGTGGCAGTGCAATGGTGTGGGAGATATTTTCTTGGCACACTTTGGGCCCCTTGGTACCAACTAAGCATTGTTTAACCACTTGAATACAGGGCATTTTCGCACCTTCCTGCCCAGGCCAATTTTTAGCTTTCAGCGCTGTCACTTTTTAAATGACAAAAATTTTTTATCATTTTGTTCCCACAAATAGAGCTTTCTTTTGGTGGTATTTGATTACCTCTGCGATTTTTATTTTTTGCTAAACGAATAAAAAAGACTGAAAATTTTGAAAAAAAAGTTTTTCTTTGTTTTTTGTTATAAAATTTTGTAAATAAGTAAGTTTTCTCCTTCACTGATGGGCACTGATGAGGTGGCACTGATGGGCACAGACAATGGGCAATGATAGGCGGCACTGATGGGCACTGATATGCAGCACTGATGGGCATTGATAGGCGGCACTGATGGGCACTCATACGTGGCACTGGTGGGCACTGATTGGCACTGATAGGTGACACTGATGGGCACTTAAAGGCTGCACTGATGGTTACTTATGGGTGGCACTGATAGATTTAACTGATAGGCGTCACTGGTGGCACTGGCATTGGCAGCCATTTTACATTCGCACTGATTGGCAGCTGCCTGGGCACTGATTGGCATTTCCCTGGTGGTCTAGGGTGGCATACCTGGTGGTCCAGTGTGGTGGCCATCCCTGGTGGTAGTGGCGGCATCCTGGTGGTCCTGGGGGGGCATCCGTGGGGGGGGCTGCGCTGATAAACGATCAGCACAGACCGCCCCTGTCAGGAGAGCAGCCGATCGGCTCTCCACTTTACCTAGATTGGAGTTGCGGTGTGTCAGACTGACACACCGCAACAACGATCGCTGCGATGCATGCACCTGGGGGCGCACAGCGGCTTGATATCCTGGCGACGTCATATGACGTCCGGTCAGGATATCGCAACCACTTTGCCAATGTCATATTGCTATATGGCAGGTGGCAAGTGGTTAAATGCCATGGCCTACCTGAGTATTGTCGCTGACCATGTCCACATGTCCATTCCTTTATGACTACAGTGTACCCATCTTCTGATGGCTACTTCCAGCAGGATATGCACCATGTCGCAAGGCTCAAATCATCTCAAACTGGTTTCTTGAACATGACAATGACATCACTGCACTCCAATGGCCTCCATAGTCACCGGATCTCAATCCAATAGAGCACCTTTGGGATGTAATGGAATGGGAGATTCACATCATGGATGTGCAGCCAACAAATCTGCAGCAACTGCATGATGCCATCATGTCAATAGGGACCAAAATCTGAGAGGAATGCTTCCGACACCTTGTTGAATCTATGCCACGAACAATTAAGGCAGTTCTGAATGTAGCACTAACTCACGGTGGAGCTGCTGATTTAAAGCAGGCTGTTACCATCACCTTGTTACCTGTAATTTCACCAATACCGGGTCTAGGGGTCCCCGTTGAGCTTACTATAAGACAATGTAGGCACCAGTCACTTGAGTACTTTTCCAATGCTTTAATGGGAGATAACTGGAAGAAGTAGCAGGAAAGAGGTAGAAGGAGAGTTGCAGGGAAGTTCAAATACCTTTTCTTGGCGTAGCATCAAGGAATTTAAATCTTTAGAATGAATATATCCTCAGCTCAGGATTAAATCTCTGCCCGCCCGGATAGGTCTCTCTCACTAACCCAGCAGCCGGAACGCAGCACGAACAAAAAGTCTCTGCCACAGACTTGAATGAAACAAACTCATACGATCCTCTGCCACAGGATGTAGTAGTTTTCAATGAAAAGCAAACACAGTACCAGAACCTTTAAGCCGATCCGGCAGTACTTGTGCGATAGGGTAGTTTAGGATATGTCCTCCAATCAAGTCACCAGGCCCTTCTTAAGACCAGCCTTGCATGGTCTCTTCCAAGATGGGTCCTCCCCTGGATCTTCCAGATTGTCCGGCTTCTTTCCGCAGGACAGACAGCACAGGACCATCCCAGCTATAGCAGGCCCCAGACAGGCTTCTGGGTCTACCCGCACGGCTGCAGCAACGCAACCCTCCAGGCCGGAGGGCTATGAGATAGAACTCACTGACACATACCTCTAGGCCAGGAGGGCCACGAGGCAAAAAGACTCTCTGAAACATGGCGTCTGTCCCATAAATACTCTCTCCCAGAATGCAACTCGAGGACCACCCCCGCCGAGTTATCTCAAGGATAGAAGAGCACTCATACACTTCAGCTTGTTGCTTTCCAACACTGACCTATGATGACAACGACACCCACAGGCACAATGTGGAACTGCACGCAACACAGCCAAGCTGGAACGGAGGCTAATCTAACATTAAATTGAATCTGAACTATGTACAGAACAGATGACCCACTAAATTTACCTATAAGCGGTAGATTGAAAAATCTACCAGCGCTACATACTCCCCCCACTACAATAGACGTTGTCCTCAACGTCTGTCAAAATATAACTCTCAAGCCTGAGAGTAGGTATTTGAATTTAGAACTTGGATGAAAAAGAAGAAAATACAGTATAGAAATATTACAGTTTCAACATCTATACAATAACATATTCACATCAGACATGTCACAAAACTCCACTATCTACCTAGCTGAAAAGCCTAATGCCCTGTACACACTGTCAGATTTTCCGACGGAAAATGTGTGATAGGACCTCGTTGTCGGAAATTCCGACCGTGTGTGGGCTCCATCACATATTTTCCATCGGATTTTCCGACACACAAAGTTTGAGAGCAGGCTATAAAATTTTCCGACAACAAAATTCGTTGTCGGAAATTCCGATCGTGTGTACACAAATCTGACGCACAAAGTGCCACGCATGCTCAGAATAAATAAAGAGATGAAAGCTATTGGCTACTGCCCCGTTTATAGTCCCGACGTACGTGTTTTACATCACAGCGTTCAGAATGATCAGATTTTCCGACAACTTTGTGTGACCGTGTGTATGCAAGACAAGTTTGAGCCGACATCCGTCGGAAAAAATCCATGGATTTTGTTGTCGGGAATGTCCGATCAATGTCCGACCGTGTGTACAGGGCATAACAGCTTGATAGGAGATCTGATTGTTCCTGAAAGAAACAAAGTTAGACACACACAAAAATGTACAGTATCATCACTAAATAATTTAGGAGCAAAGCCTCATTCCAACAAAAGAATGACACTCTCTTTCCACACATTTTCCTTTTAATGGAAATGAACTAAAATAACTTGAACAGTCCATCCCTATCTTTGGGTAAATTATATCTTTTTCGATAAAGAAATCCAGCTAGCAAAAAATCTTTGGATTTGAAAGTGCTGAGATGAATATAATCTCTTGACCACGGAGATCTCTAAACACTGACACTATCTAGCTATATACCCCAAAGTTCTTTTTTTTTTTTTTTTTTTTTAAAGGAAATAGAAGACAACAGTCCCTTTGCATAATCACCAATAAAACTGGGGATCTGGTAATGTCAGTTTCTTCCCTTGCTTATCCACAGTGGTGATAAAGTAAACAATGTCATCTTTTCCCGGTCTGCAAATGACCACCTTGTCAGCATAGATGTGCCGACCATAGTTCCAATGCAGCAAACATCCATTGAAACGTTCATCCATTGTAACAGAATACCCAGCTTTCCGGAAAGGTTTTTGTACTGACAAATAGTCCCAAACAGCTTCACGGTACCATTGTTCCCGGTTGGTCTCAATTTCCTGCATAATTTCCTGAGTAACGTAAGGAAATTCCAGACCATATTCTGTGGCAACTCGTTTAGTGAGCATTCTCTGTAAACGGGCAAGTCTAGGCAAAGTTCTATTTTTCCCCAAACCAGGAGGCACACAAGAATTCGGTGATTTACGCACCATAGATCCGACAGGTGTCGGCTCAAACTCAAGCAAACTAGCAACTTTAGACAATGTCTCTTTAGTAGTACTGTGCGGCTCCACACAAGGCGATGTCTTCCCAGAATCCAGGGCTGTCCATTCTGAGAAAGTTAGGGCAGAAGCAACATCTTCACCCTGTGCCCACAATAGTTCCTGTGACATTGTCTCAAACAAATCATCATCACCGGAGAGATCTGACATAGAATCTATCTCCGAGTCTTTCAACTCTTCCGCTGGCAAATATTTACAAAGAGTAACAGATATGTTCCCCTTTGATCTCTCACCCGTTCCTAACGTGGACTTCTCCGGATACATATATTTCTCTGGTTCGGGTAGTCTCTGGGTAGGCCTCGACCACGGCCGCGGGAAGCTTTCACATATCCCACCTTCCTTTGGACAGGTGCAACAGGGATAGGCGCGGTAGAAGTAGAAATAAAGGTGATGTCCGCTGATGAAGCGGTAATAGCGACATCTCCCTCTGAAACACTCTCGGTAGCAGACGAGGTCACGGCCTGTTGCTCTCCAACAGCAATGGCAGCGGTTTCCACTGTGGCGATACCTGTAGCCCAATCCACACGATAAGCACAGGACGACGTTGTAGGTTGCTCCGCTGTGAACAAATATTCGCACTGCAAACATCGGACAAATGGACGGAGATGTATGGCCAGTCCTTCACACTTTTGGCAAAGCAAAAATGTGTATAGTACGAACCGCCCCTGCGGCTTCAAACAAATGCCGGTATCTATCAGCAGGGTTCCGGTCAGCATAGCACTTGCAGCGGTACTCGTAGGGAACATCTTGGACCCCATAGTTGACGGTACCAATGGGAAAGAAGACATGGCTGTACTCTGATCCTCTCAACACAATCACGAGGCCTCTCTTCTCCTTTGGCGCCAGACACATATACCCGCGCCCCACGCGGCAACAAGTAGATGCGGCTCCTCCCACTTGTTCCTCTGATCACGTAGCTCCGGGGCTTTTACTTCTCACCTGCAGCCTACGCAGTCAGAAATAAAGTCCTGCAATTTAACTCCTTCTTTTCCTGGAAAAAGTGACAAAGTCCAGAAACCTCTTCTAGTATAGACTCTCAGTGAAATACTTCTCAGGGCTGTTTAGGGTAACGGCAAACAATCCCGGACGATGCCCCCACATGTAGCACTAACTCACGGTGGAGCTGCTGATTTAAAGCGGGCTGTTACCGTCACCTTGTTACCTGTAATTTCAACAATACCGGGTCTAGGGGTCCCCGTTGAGCTTACTATAAGACAATGTAGGCACCAGTCACTTGAGTACTTTTCCAATGCTTTAATGGGAGATAACTGGAAGAAGTAGCAGGAAAGAGGTAGAAGGAGAGTTGCAGGGAAGTTCAAATACTTTTTCTTGGCGTAGCATCAAGGAATTTAAATCTTTAGAATGAATATATCCTCAGCTCAGGATTAAATCTCTGCCCGCCCGGATAGGTCTCTCTCACTAACCCAGCAGCCGGAACGCAGCACGAACAAAATGTCTCTGCCACAGACTTGAATGAAACAAACTCATACGATCCTCTGCCACAGGATGTAGTAGTTTTCGATGAAAAGCAAACACAGTACCAGAACCTTTAAGCCCACCTGGCAGTACTTATGCGATAGGGTAGTTTAGGATATGTCCTCCAATCGAGTCACCAGGCCCTTCTCAAGACCAGCCTTGCATGGTCTCTTCCAAGATGGGTCCTCCCCTGGATCTTCCAGATTGTCCGGCTTCGTCCCGCAGGACAGATAGCACAGGACCATCCCAGCTATAGCAGGCCCCAGACAGGCTTCTGGGTCTACCCGCACGGCTGCAGCAACGCAACCCTCCAGGCCGGAGGGCTATGAGATAGAACTCACTGACACATACCTCTAGGCCAGGAGGGCCACGAGGCAAAAAGACTCTCCGAAACATGGCGTCTGTCCCATAAATACTCTCTCCCAGAATGCAACTCGGAGGACCACCTCCGCTGAGTTATCTCCAGGATAGAAGAGCACTCATACACTTCAGCTTGTTGCTTTCCAACACTGACCTATGATGACAACGACACCCACAGGCACAATGTGGAACTGCACGCAACACAGCCAAGCTGGAACAGAGGCTAATCTAACATTAGATTGAATCTGAACTATGTACAGAACAGATGACCCACTAAATTTACCTATAAGCGGTAGATTGAAAAATCTACCAGCGCTACATGAAGAAAAAGTGGGATCCAACCCAATATTAGCAAGGTGTAATAAAGTGGCCGGTGAGTGTATATGTATAAAGATCTGGATCATTGATCTGTTGTAATCCAGTGAGGAAGAATGCATGTAGGCAGGTGCCGTTAGCCTTCCCACCTGGAGGTAACGCTCTGCCATTATCACATGTGAAGGGAAGGCTCATAAAAGAACTGAGACCTTAGAGATTCCATACAGTGCCTCGACTGGAGAAGTGGTCTTGTTGGACACTGAACTCTTGAGTGAGGGAACCTTTAAAATAAGGGAACCTATGTCACTTTGGCATGCTTCTGGCGAGTGAATGGTCAGGACAGAGACCAACTTGTGTGGGAGAGCGCAAAGTGTAGGAAAGGTTCCTGAGGAGTAGAGACAGAGCAGGGCAGGTTCTGTTGTTATTGCTAAGCCTCCAGTTTTGGGAATGGAGATGTGGAGGAAGTGAGAGGTGCTACTTTGTCCTAAATTCTTCTTCTTAAGGAATGCTACCCCCACCAGCTGAAGATGCCCTCTGTTAACACAGTTGGTGCATGCAAGACTATACAACCCTACATTGTGCTGCAAATACTGAATATATTCATTTATCTGTGCTAAAGAGTGTCCACCTGTTTGTTCTGTGCTACGATAGGGGTACATATAAAGGAACTGTGTTTTTCCGAAGTGTGTGGTTGATTACTCCAAAATTGAGGTACCCAGTTTAGGCCCTGCCTACAAGCAGTCTTCCTGCTGATGTGCCTGACACATGCCTTTATCCTTTCTAACAAAATATGAACATACTCAATGAGGCATGTGTGCTGTTTTTTTGTTTTGTTTTTTGAGGTGCATGCCCATCTAGATCGCCCTGGTGTATACATGAGCAGCCGGTCTGTAGAAGTATAATGTTCACTACTGAAGCTTGAATTTTACTGAACAAAAAGTCTTACCTGTCTGCCAGAAGTGCTGCGGTACTAAACACTGCCTAATTCTATTGTTGTCTAAATAGAAACCTTGTCCCAAGCAATTTTGTGCAGATGACACTATGAGGAAAAAACTGTGAAAACCGTATTTTATGGAGCAAAAAAATAGTTTTTATGATACACAGAGGTTAGAAAAGAAAATGCCATCTGATTCGGATTTACATCTATTTTAAAGAGTGAAAACAGTGATGATACAGCGTGTAATAACCCACTGACTCATAGTACTGGCATGCAACTGGAAGTACACAAAAGCCAAAAGCTATCGTTTGGCATTTGTTCCAGGAAAGTGGTTTGTAAAATGGCTGTTGGTTATCAATTCTTCAGCGAGAACACTTTTCGCACACATTTCAATTAAGCTTTTATATTAGCATTCAAGTCTTAACAAAGGGTAGAGATTCCTGTCGCTGCTGTGGGAATCAGATTAAGAAGAAATGTGCTAGTCTCTCTCCCTCTCTGTATATGTATTTATACACAGACATTTTATGCACAGATAAGACTATGTCCTGTCCTGTAGATATTTATGTTTAACTTCCTTGGCCATTTTTTTTTTTTTTTTGCTGACTCCCTTTTTACATGTCGGTTGTCTACGAGCAGCGAGGAAGAAAATTCCTTTATTGCATGAGGAGGCGTGACTTGTTAATGTTACTTTCGGAACATTGCTGAAAAAGGATCAGTACTCAAGCAAAAATACATGCAATGAGAGAAAAAGGAAGTTTAAGGAAGGGGACAGAAAAAGTTAGGTGAAATGAAACTGCATACTGGCAGGTCACATGAAAAGTGGTCTGTGCTCAAAAACTTAAAGGAATACATTTTGTTTAGTTTCCAGCATTATAGTTTTATTTGAAAGCGAGTGTTTGACTTGTAGCTGAGACGGAAACTTCCTCTTTGAGCACAGAGGTTGCTGCTGCCTGCTGGTTACAAAGGCAGGAGTCCCCATGAGTTGGTGTACAGAGAGTGCAGCCTTGTTACCATGTATACTGGTGGTTTGGTCCTCCGCAGCATTCATCGCCTCTTACATTTTCGCTGTACTAGAGGGACATGTGGTGCCGTTTGTACCTTACATAAGGTAAGTCTTACCTGGGGTATGTGGGATAAGTCATACTGGGGCGTGTGGGGGAACTCTTTAAGCATCGCTTATTCATATCTGTACTTACTGTGAATATTGGGGTTTATTTACTAAAACTGGAGTACGCAAAATCTGGTGCAGCTCTGCATAGAAACCAATCAGCTTCCAGGTTTTATTGTGAACGATTAATTTAACAAACTGAAATTATGAGCTGATTGGCTACCATGCAAAGCTGCACCGCATTCCTAGTGCACCAGGTTTAGTAAATCTCCCCTGCTGCGTACCTATTTCATTCATGATCAGTGTTGTGTGATTTGTATAAAGATTGTTCTCTCTTTCTGTGTGAAAGTGTAAATCACATCAGTGTTTTTTGTTGACGGTTTTGTAGTTGCATCACAAGCAGGATTTGTCAACACAGTTTCCTTTATGGTTCTGCATTGACGTTGACATTTTAGATATGACCATTGATGTAAATCATTAGATCTAAACATATCGTACTATACCGTATGTGTGTAAACGTGTATACTCATAACTTAAATCTTAGCTTGCAAAAAAAGGAGGACTTATGCTTTTAAATGAATATGCACCTGTACGTATGTAAGCGTAGGCACTTTACAAACCATACTTTGATTTATTATGCAGGATCTTTTTACCCTACTTTCATGATACAGTATCTAACAAAAGTGAGTACACCCCTCACATTTTTGTAAATATTTTATTATATCTTTTCATGTGACAACACTGAAGAAATGACACTTTGCTACAATGAAAAGTAGTAACTGTACAGCTCGTATAAGCTGTATAATTTGCTGTCCCCTCAAAATAACTCAACACACAGCCATTAATGTCTAAACCGCTGGCAACAAAAGTGAGTACACCCCTAAGTGAAAATGTCCAAATCGGGCCCAAAGTGTCAATATATTGTGTGGCCACGATTATTTTCCAGCATTGCCTTAACCCTCTTGGGCATGGAGTTCACCAGAGCTTCACAGGTTGCCATTGGAGTCTTCTTCCACTCCTCCATGACAACATCACGGAGCTGTTGGATGTTAGAGACCTTGCACTCCTCCACCTCCTGTTTGAGGATGCCCCACAGATGCTCAGTAGGGTTTAGGTCTGGAGACATGCTTGGCCAGTCCATCACCTTTATCCTCAGCTTCTTTAGCAAGGCAGTGGTCGTCTTGGAGGTGTGTTTGGGGTTATTATCATGTTGGAATACTGCCCTGCGGCCCAGCCTCCAAAATGAGGGGATCATGCTCTGCTTCAGTATGTCACAGTACATGTTGGCACTTGTCTTTGTACTCCTCACCTGGTTGCTGCCACACACGCTTGACACCATCTGAACCAAATAAGTTTATCTTGGTCTCATCAGACCAAAGAACATGGTTCCAGTAATCCATGTCCTTAGTCTGCTTGTCTTCAGCAAACTGTTTGTGAGCTTTCTTGTGCATCATCTTTAGAAGAGGTTTCCTTCTGGGACGACAGCCATGCAGACCAACTTGATGTAATGTGAGGCGTATGGTCTGAGCACTGACAGGCTGACCCCCCCACCCCTTCAACCTCTCCAGCAATGCTGGCAGTACTTATACGTCTATTTTCCAAAGACAACCTCTGGATATGATGCTGAGCACGTGCACGCAACTTCTTTGGTCAACCATGGCTAGGCCTATTCTGAGTGGAACCTGTCCTGTTAAATCGCTGTATGGTCTTGGCCACCGTGCTGCAGCTCAGTTTCAGGGTCTTGGCAATCTTCTTATAGCCTAGGCCATCTTTATGTAGAGAAACAATTATTTTTTTAGATCCTCAGAGAGTTATTTGCCACAAGGTGCCATGTTGAAATTCCAGTGACCAGTATGAGAGAGTGAGAGCGATAACACCAAATTGAATACACCTGCTCCCCATACAAAACCTGAGACCTTGTAACACTAACGAGTCACATGACACTGGGGAAGGAAATTGGCTAATTGGTCCCAATTTGGAAATTTTCAATAAGGGGTGTACGTTGCCAGCGGTTAAGACGTTAATGGCTGTGTGTTACGTTATTTTGAGGGGACAGCAAATTTATTCTGTTATACAAGCTGTACCCTCACTACTTTACATTGTAGCAAAGTGGAATTTCTTCAGCGTTGTCACATGAAAAGATATAATAAAATATTTACAAAAATGTTAGGGGTGTACTGGTTGTGAGATACTGAAGGTAATCTTTTTACGGTCATTAGCATGAAGCTGTAGAGAAGCATGGGTTATCACTATACAACAAGCAGAAAACAATGGGTTATGGTTATAATTTTTCATCATGCTGAATCTTTGACATATGCAGTACCAGATTGTAGCCCATGCATAATAAGGCTGCATGCACACGGGCATATTAAAATACTTCAATTTATGCTGTATCTTTCTGCGAGGAGACCAGACTGAAGATGGGCCAAAATGTGAGAGGCAGAGTATTCCGTGGGGTTCAGCAGTCTGTTCTTGCACCAGGCATAGTAAGCCTTCCATATTCAATGATAACTGTTTCAGGAGTTGGATTTTCTTGAAAAAAGTAGAAATAACAAAGTCACAAATATGCCTATCCTTCAAGGTTTCAATAGTCATGCTGTTAGAGCCACCTGCTAGGAAGCAGGATTAAACATAGGGCCTTAGGCCAGTATGCTCAGTCTGTTTGTAAGAGGCCAAGACTTGTCTGCCAGAAGTGTGATTATTACTTTGTACCATGTACTTGTGAACCAATTTAGTGCAATGAGAATTACTGGAACCCTATCCTCCACTATCTTGCACAGAAGTCAGGGGAGGATATTCATCATAGGGAATGCATAAGTCAGTCTGAATTGAGAACAAGGAATCTCCAGGGCATCTACTATTCTATTTGTAACTAAGACCAGATAATCTCCACAGTTTGTTGGTGAACCCGGAGGCCAGGATGTCCAGATTTGGTATCACCCACTGCTGACAAAGATTTCAGAAGATCTCAGAGTGCAGAGGCCATTCCTCAGGGTCTATGCATTGGTGACATATGAAGTTTGTGTGCCAAGTGTCCTCTTGAGGGACGTAGATGGCGAGTTAGAATGTGAATTTCTGCCTAGGAGAGTACCAGACTTGTTTCTGTAAAGGTAGCTTGACTTCTGGTGCCTACCTGTTGGTTTATGTAGGCAACTTCTATAGCAAAGTCCAACTGTACCCTGACAGAATAGGAGCTCCACCATGCAAGGGAGAGCTTTTTCTGGCTGTACCAAAGCATTGGACGACTCAGGGATTAGATTTGCTTGTTTCATGGTTTGTGGATGTTGGATTGAAGAGGTCTGGAGTGAAACTGGGCAAAGAAAACAGTTTCAGAGGGTTCTACAGTGTGGCCTAGAATCTTCATGCAGAAGCTAACTGGGGTGTGCTTTTTGGATCTGACTGTCTGCTAAGTGGACCTTAGGGAAGTAATTTTTTCCCAAGGAAGGAAAATTCTGGCTTGGGCCATGTCTATGATTACTAAAAAGGGTATAAACCAAGGCTTATATCAAATATTAAAATTATAATGTAAAAATATCAATTTAAACCATACTATCAGAAAAACGATATTCATGCAAAGTGAACATCCAGACATACAGTATAGTGAATCATGTGAAAATATCTGTGAAAGACTCTGCACAAAAGTAAAATGTAAAATCTGTATTAATACGTCCTTTGATGTATCCACCTCCATGCTCTTTATTCTTTGGATAGTTAGAAGACTTACCAGATAGTAGTGACTCCTTATACAGACAGTAAGAGAGTCATATAATGCTTTTTATCAAGGATTACTGTATGTAGCACACCCCTCATCAAAGCTGCTGAGTTAGGTTTCCCCCACTGCTGCACGATAGTCTCTTAGCATTTCCTTCATTTGCTCAGACACAGAAGTCAGTCCTTAGCTTGTTTTTGTAGTTTTATTAGGGGATGATAACTTGGATGGGGTAAGGAATTATAGTATGGCCAACATGAAAAATATAAACTCAACTATTTATACAGATCTTCTTCCTCCTTCCTCCTGTGCAACCTTGGTTCATTTGTACAGCACCTGCTGCTCACTCCTGGTGAAACTAGCAGTATATCACTAGTTCAGCAAAGGCCCATTACAGGCAGCCCCTTTGGCAAAGTAGCACAAATGGAGTAAACAGCATAACACATTCCTATTTGCTTGCCTGTGGCCACTGATCCCAGCTCCACTTGATTGCAGAAAGCTAGCCCACCTAGCTGCCACCAGCTGCACCAGGTGGCTCTTCCTCACAGTCCTCCTGACTGACTCACACATGGAGATTTCCCAGGGCAAGGTTAGATTAAGACTTGGCACACCACGGTCTTCAAGAGAGCACTGTTACAACTGATAGTCTCTGCCCTTGTCTTTGTCCCTACACTGTGCTGATCTACTCGCTGTCTCTTCTTGCTCTCTCCCACTGCCTCTCCGGCATGAATCCCTCCAACTGCCTTCTGTGGTGGAATCCTTCCAGGCCAGGTATCCCAAGCTCCAGCCTGAGGCAACCCTCCTCGGTAAGTGGCTCCCCAAGGGCCACTGACAGACTCCCTCAGCACTGCTTCTCTATTTCCCACTCTACTCTCCTGCTGGCATGGCTCATGCCTATTTATGGGGTTTCCTTAGTACCCTGCCAGGCCCACTCCTGGGGAGTGGCCAAGGGTCCATAAATATTCAAGACAGCTCCTCTTCACTCCCACCCACTAGTTCACATTCCCCAATGCTCTGGAAACGGGGGAGGTATCAGAGAGCTGCCAGGATGAGTCAATCAGCCATGGCCTCTAGTAACCCTGACCGAATTCTATGACTCAGGTCTAACCCAGAACCAGCTATATTCTCCCTACACTGTCACTACTAGTAGCACACACTAGAGGGTGCTACATGTATATGTAGGAGGACATCCAGGGTCTCTACTTTCCACTGGGACTTTCACATGGGGTCTAGATGGGGCAATGTAACTTACTCCAACTCCTTTCCCTGAGCATGTACTAAATATTCCATTAAATTTGAAACCTTTAGCACATAATGCATGGAAATGTTTAAAATGCTTAGCCAGAGAGCTTTTTTTCTTTTTATACATACGTGCTCCTTAATCCTGACTCACAGTTTTGCTTATACATAAACTCCATAAGACGTGGTACACTTTATTTAATGTTTTGATGTTTTTTTCAGTTATAGACTTTTCCATGTCCATTTTTAAATATCCCACTTGGAAATTTTTCAATTTATGTGTTCTAAATGTTCAGAAAATGGTACTTGAAAGTTTCCTCATCTTTTAAGGTAAAATCAATCATAAGGAAAATGATATATGCATTTGCAATATAAAAGATCCAACCTACTGTATTAAACTTTACTAAGTACTAAGTTCTTTAAATCATATTTGCTAAGTCTGAAACAGTGAAAGGACACAGCTCTCTGGGGATGGCTGAAGATTTCAGCCTTTTAACTAGGGGCTTATTGAGGAATACGCTTAATCTACCTGGAGCCAGAGGATTACAACTACAGCAGATATCGTGGTGAACTGGTCGTACTGAGTGTGGTTACATGCACATTGCCCCATTGGGGTGGCTGGATCCGGTGAGTGGGGACCCTTGTGGGGGAGCACAAAACTCACCTGGAGGCACTGGGAGCACTCAAGTCACCTTAATTTTTCTGCTATACACCTGAGCATTTCCAGATTTATATCTTATATGAACTGTCATGTATTCACCACATAAACGGATGCACAATTGTTTCTGGAGTTAATTGGAACTTTGGGACTGTATCACTTCCCTTATTGGGAATATTATATTTGGGATTTTCTGACACAATATTTTTAGATATGTTTATCTTTTCATTTTATTAATTTTGACTGTATTAACTTGGTAGTTGGGCTTATTACTACCAGATATTCACTCATTTTTTTTACTGTGCGTAATACTTCCTATGTATTTCATGTAGTTTTTGCTATGCAAACGACTGGGACCTATTTGTCACTCATTGACCTCACAGCTCCGTGTATACACATATACCAGGCATTTTTGGGTCGTGCTCTGTTGGCTACCGGTAGGGGTCACCCTGCACGGCAACTCACGTACATGTTTACAGGGTATATGTGTTGTTCTTTACACACCCACACATACTCCACAGGTACATTTATATAAGAGTCACTTATATTCTATTGCAAGTTGGAATTGCATGTATTTTGCACTGGTGAGGTTCACACACCCACTGTGTAGTCCTCCTATCTCTCCCTTATACATCTCTTGTTCATTACCACTGGGTAGCGCCATACACCCCCTTTCCCATTGTCTGTTTTTTATCATTTAGAGTTCCCCCAGGGGAGCCCTATTAGGGGAGGCAGCAACCTATATATTATTTTTCACCCCCTTTCCTAAGCGCGGTTGTCCTTTATAACATACAGATACTTCCTGGGCATTTTGGCCCCAAGCCTCTGTAGTCCAACTGTGTAAGGCCACTGCATGCTCTTCTATCCATACTTTCTCAAAGTTTTACCAAGCCGATGTCCAATCTTCTGTGGATGAAGAGTTTGATCGCAAGGCTCTCGCAGAGGCATTTTTAACTAGGGTCTTTTGATCACTGTAGATTTGGGGCTGGTTGTTGGCACAGTACTGTTTGCCTAGTTTTGTTCCACCCTTGTTTGGGGATGTCCTATGGTGTTTAACCACTTCAATACAGAGCACTTCCCCCCTTCCTGCCCATGCCAATTTTCAGCTCTGTCACTGTTTAAATGACAATTGCGAGGTCATGCTAAGCTGTACCCAAACAACATTTTTATAATTTTCTTCCCACAAATAGAGCTTTCTTTTGGTGGTATTTGATCACCTCTGCAGTTTTTATTTTTTGCTAAACAAATAAAAAAAGTCCGAAAATTTTGAAAAAAAAAGTTCTTCTTCGTTTCTGCTATAAAATTTTGTAAATAAG
The DNA here is from genome assembly GCF_042186555.1 of Aquarana catesbeiana. NCBI lineage: Eukaryota > Metazoa > Chordata > Amphibia > Anura > Ranidae > Aquarana > Aquarana catesbeiana. The sequence goes on along the minus strand of NC_133326.1, from coordinate 316,195,711 downwards.
TATGTTTTCTCCTTCACTGATGGGCACTGATGAGGCTGCACTGCTGGGCACTGATAAGGTGGCACTGATGAGGTGGCACTGATGGGCACTGATGATGGGCACTGATATGCGACACTGATGAGCACTAATAGGCAGCACTTATGGGCACTGTTAGGTGGCACTAATATGCAGCAGAGATGGGCACTCACAGGTGGAACAAATGGGCACTAAAAGGCGGTAATGATGGGTACTTATTGGTGGCACTGATGTGCACTGATAGGTGGGCACTGATGGGCATGGATGGGCACTGATAGGTGACACTGATGAGTGGCACTGATTGACATTGATAGATGGCACTGATTGGCATCACTGATTAGGAGGCACTGGCAGGTATTGCTGGTGGGCACTGATTGGCATCATGTGTGGGCACACATTGGCATCATGTGGGGGCACACATTGCCACCCATGGCCACCAGGGATGCCATACCTGGTGGTCAGTATTGCTGGTCATCCCTGGTGGCATCCCTGGTGGTCCTGGGTGGGCATCTGAGGGGGGGCTGCGCTGATAAACAATCAGCGCAGACCCCCCTGTCAAAGGAGCAGCCGATCAGCTCTCCTCTACTCGTGTCTGTCAGACGCGAGGGAGGAAAAGCCGATAAACAGCTCTTCCTGTTTACGTCGTGATCAGCCATGATTGGACACAGCTGACCACGTGGTAAAGAGTCTCCATCAGAGACTCTTTACCTAGATTGGAGTTGCGGTGTGTCAGACTGACACGCCGCAACAACGATCGAGGTGATGCGCGCCCAGCGGCTTGTTATCCTGACCACATCATATGACGCCCTGTCAGTATATCGCAACCACTTTGCTGACGTAATTTTACTATATGGCGGGCAGCAAGTGGTTAAATATGTTGCCTGTGTCCTGTACTGTACTATTAAGATAAAATGAATTTTGACTTACATGTAAATTCTATATCTTGAAGTACAAAGTGGTCTTGGACAAAGACCACCCCCTTCCTTTCCTTGGTTTACTCAGCATTGTTTGCTACAATACTGAGGATTCATGGAATGAGGGTAGGGTTATAGCCAGTTTCCAATCACCAGAAGGTATGAGCCTATAACCTATGGTGTATGAATATGTTGCCTGTGTCCTGTACTGTATTCCAAGAAATTGAATTTACAAAATTTCTCTTTTTTGAAAAATCATTAAAAGATTACTTGACAAATTTCCTTTCACGTTGTGAGTGCTGCCTGTCTGCTGTCCATCTCTTTTCCACAATTTCTCAGAATCCCTAAATGCTTTGCAGCTTCTCCTCTGCTGTTTAATTCCAATTTCTAAGGACTATACATCCCATGGTACCTTGCTGCCTGCAAACAGTGATTCCTGTACTGACTGTGCCTCCTGAAACTCCTCAAATCAGTAGTTTAGAAGGCAAGCCCTGTGAATTCTGTGACAGAGCAGTTACTACCCACAAGGCATAGTGAACAGGTGTGCGAGGATCTTCACAAAGTAAGTCACAAACTTCAAGATCATTCAGATTAAGAGTAGGCTGGAAATAAGTGAAACACAATGTAAAAGTGAATATTTGATTTTACATTTTAATCATAGATAGGGTATAAATCTGGAGCCTTCGCCATATCTGGTGGCTCTCAGTCAGGGAAAAGTCTCCCTGTAGCTTTTGTATTTGGTGCTATTGAGAACCCAGTACCCACTAAGACTGCACCCACCTAAACTCCAGACTCTGAACCTTCCTGCCTCCCAGCATCTCTGACACTGAACTTCCCAGCAACCCTGACTCTTAACTTCCCTTCCTCTCAGCACCCCTGACACCGAAACCCAACACCCCAGACACTGAACCTTTTTGCCAGCTACCAAGTGTGTCACTGCATATTTACCACTGCTCTGTTCCTACTCCCCCTTGTCAACTTAGCAATGATACACAGAAAGGAGACAGGCCGATTACTGTGTTTCTGGCTTTCTGCCCACTTCCTCCTCCCTCTGGTCATATCACCTTACTCCCCAGTGCAGACTGTAGAAGCCAGTCATTCTTCCATCCTCTGGGGATATTGTGCACAATGGTGTCCGTTTATGAAGCAGTGAAATCTATTCACTGCTTCATTATCTGGCATTCACAGTGATCTTTCTCCTCTGTGTGCCTGTTCATGAAGCAGAGTAGATCGCTTCATCTTTGGAGGAGTGAAGCGATCTACAAACGCTTCCAACATAGGAGAACGGCCCCTGATACTGGAATCTCGTGAGACTTTATGAGATTACAGTACCAGAAATTCACAGAAACACATAGATGTCAGTTTATTAAGCAGTGATAAATTATCACCGCTCAGTACACTGACAGACGGCGTGGTTAATGTTAATAAAATAACAAGTCCCCCTTTTATATATATATATACCCTCACACGTGTTATATATACATATATATATATACACACACACATTTTATATATATATATATATATATATATATATATATATATATATATATATATATACATATAAGCATACACACATTTTATATATATATATATATATATATATATATATATATATATAAATAAATATATATAGTTAATAATCTTCCTCTTTCCTCCTCAGATCCCCCATCCCCCGGGATTCTCTCTTCACTCCCCGATTCTCCACCTCTGAGCTGGTGAATCTGGGAGTGTGAATTCTGACACAGATCGCCAGTGAAGTGCTGAGATCGCAGCTTCATAAACTGGCCGTTACTGTGTCAGTTAATGAGGATTCTCAGTGTGTGGAGATCATCCGTGGGAGAACATGTTCAAACACTTCTCCCCCGATTATCTCTGTTTCATAAACTGTTTATGGACTGTGATCAGTGGCGATCCTGGGGAACGCCGCTGTTTACTGCTTCATAAACGGACACCATTGTGTGTGATTCCAGTGAAAGAAAGAGGAAGTGCACACTTGGCTGAGAGGAGAAGGGAAGCCAAACACTGAGATGCCCACAACCTCCATTACTATGAAACTTTTCCTCTGCAGAAGCTATCTTTTTAAGTCCAACATCCAAAGGTATTCCTGTATTTCATATAACCTTGAAAGTAAAAGAAATAAACGCCACTATTTATCATCCTTTCCTCCTAAACTACTGAACATATATTATTATTTTAAACATGCAGTCTCTGTATCAGGAGAATTCTGAATTCTTGTTTCACCATAAGCATAGGATAGTAAGAATAGGATATATATATATTTTCCAAAGAATAGAATATTACAGTTGTTTGGGTGTTTGTGCCTAATGCCTACAAAGTACTCTTAGATTCTGTCGTGTAATTGGTGTATTGAGCTAGATGGCTCAACATGTTCAAGTGGCTAGTGAAGTGTTTATTTGCTGCATGCTCCGAGAGGTATGGTGCCTGTATTCTCTGGCAAGCACTGTCACTGTGGCATCCATATCTGCCAATGGTTTTCCTAAGTGGGCCCCCTGGAAGAGCAAAATCAAGCTGAGCCAGTATGAAATACCTGAATGAGGAGCACTTGGCGCAAAGAGCCATTATCATTCTTTCAGGTATGTCAGTGTACTCTGACTGATTTAATTAATAAACATGTTTTTTATAAGACTTATCTGTTTAAAGATTTTTTTTGCTTTATCCAGCAAATGAGCTACTAGCACTTGTCTTTTACATAACTCCATTTTTTTAATCCATACTTTTTTTCCTTTGACAGATTCCCATAAACCAATGTAATCTGTGAAATGTGATTGTCTACTTTTGGACTTCACCTTTTATTTGGTAATGGTACGGTACCTTGGCAGTTGCATTCAGTTAAGAGTTTCATGTACAGCAAACCTTTACTAAAGTCACACACTGATTTTTTTAGGTTAGCCTGCAGCTAACAGCTTGGATAGTCGAATCCCCCTTGCCAGCTTCTGACAGCCAATGTTCAGCCAACAGTTTTCTGGGTGGGTGGGTGGGAGAAGGGTGTTTACAATTGCTTACTGACTTTTGAAAGTGTAGCATCCTCCTAGTTAGGTGCTAGGCTGTCAGGGAAATTGAAGCAAAAGAAGCAGCCTACAAATTTTTATTGCATATAATTATCAGCACCGGCAAAAGTGCATATAATCATCAGAAAGTGGCAAAGGTGCTGCTAATAAATAATAATTCATCAAATAATAAAATGCATGAATTCCTCAATAATGACAATAATAAAAGGCGAAAATGCTATCACTATGAATATGGTGGGTTCAATAAGCTGTCTGTCTGACGCTGAGAGAGACACCCAAGCACTTGTGAGTACAGACCTGAGAGCAATTCCTGGGTGAATGCAATTTTTTAACTCCCTTTTATATGGAGGTTCGCCCAGCCTGGGACATTGCGTTGATGCCCCACTGCTGTCCATTTGCCAAGAACTGTTGCTAAGGGACTTCAATAAGAAGTAGCTGCAAAGAGAGGATGTCCTCTTACTACTGTTCAACAATCTGAAATATCCCACAGCTCCCTATGACATGACCAAGTTACACTGCAATAAATTCAGAAAAGCAACCCCCTAGATTATATGTTGAGCCAGATATGTGGATGCTACTGTGTGTCTGTGTGGAACTGGGACAAGCTAGCGGGACCAGCTAGGGGGTTTGCGCTACACAAATAACCTTGTTCTGGGTCAGTAAAGCCAGGGGGTCAGCATAACAGCCAGGCAACCAATATTTTTAGAAGTATGTGTGCAATGGCAGCCAGTGGCGTCGCTAGGGGGTGGCTTTTGGGGCTATAGCCCCGAATCTGGGGCCCACAGCCCCGAGTCTCTGCAGGGGTCTCAAGGGGAGGGGAGGTTCTCTGGGGACCCTGATTTTAAGTGGGAGATTCTCTGGGGACTCTGATGTAGAGGAGGCTCTCTGGGGACCCTGATGTAAGTGGGGGGCTCTCTGGGGATATATATACACTGTATTACTGTATATACATGTGTATGCCCGCCCAAGCATATGACTTTCTTTACTACGCTGCTATGGGCTCCAGCCCCAGATCTTTTGTAGACCTAGCAACGCCCCTGATGGCAGCTACCATTTTTCTTTTAGAAACAGTTTCTTTAAAACCCAAAGATATATCATGGATTGCAATTCTCCTTTGGTTCTTTATTACTCTATGCATGCTTTCCATGGGATTTGCAATTGTGATTATTTTTGATCTCACTTACACTCTACGAAAACTTTTAATTAAAGCTGCCAGGAAGCCTGTAGTGTACCCTACAAACTGCACAATATAATCTGATATACAGTGCCTTGAAAAACTATTCATACCAAAAATGTAAATGTATTTTATTGGGATTTTGTGATAGACCAACACAAAGTGGTACATAATTGTGAAGTGGAATTTTGTTTACAAATAAATATGTGAAAAGTGTGGCGTGCATTTGTATTCAGCCCTCCAATACAATTACAGCTGCAAGTGTTTTTGGGTATGTCACTACCAGCTTTGCAAATCTAGAGTGGTTTTTTTTGCCCATTCTTCTTTACAAAATAGCTCAAGCTCTGTCAGATTGGATGGAGAGCATCTGCGAACAGCAATTTTCAAGTCTTGCCACAGATTCTCAATTGGATTTAGGTCTGGACTTTGACTGGGCCATTTTAACACATGAATATGCTTTGATCTAAACCATTCCATTGTAGCGTTGGCTGTATGTTTAGGGTTGTTGCCCTGCTGGAAGGTGAACCTCCGCCCCAGTCTCAAGTCTTTTGCAGACTCTTAACAGGTTTTCTTCTAAGATTTCACTGTATTTGGCTCCATTCATCTTCCCATCAACTCTGACCAGCTTCCCTGTGCCTGTTGAAGAAAAGCATCCCCACAAAATGATGCTGCTACCACCATGTTTCACGGTGAGGATGGTGTGTTTAGGGTGATGTGCAGTGTAAGTTTTCCACCACACAAAGCGTTTTGATTTTAGGCCAAAAAGTTCAGTTTTGGTCTCATCTGACCAGAGCACCTTCTTCCACATGTTTGCTGTGTCCCCAACATGGCTTCTTGCAAACTTCAAATGGGACTTCATATGGCTTTCTTTCAACAATGGCTTTCTTCTTGCCACTCTTCCATAAAGGCCATATTTGTGGAGTGCACAACTAATAGTTGTCCTGTGGACAGATTCTCCCACCTGAGCTGTGGATCTCTGCAGCTCCTCCAGAGTTAACTTGGGCCTCTTGGCTTCTTCTCTGACTAATGCTCTCCTTGCCTGGCCTGTCAGTTTAGGTGGATGGCCATATCTTGGTAGGTTTGCAGTTGTGCCATACTCTTTCCTTTTTTGGATGATGGATTGAATAGTGCTCCATGAGATGTTCAAAGCTTGGGATATTTTTTTTTATAACCTAACCCTGCTTTAGACTTCTCCACAAATCTATCCCTGACCTGTCTGGTGTGTTCCTTGGCCTTCATGGTGCTGTTTGTTCACTAAGGTTCTCTAACAAACCTCTGAGGGCTTCACAGAACAGTTGAATTTATACTGAGATTAACCACTTCTGGACCGCCGCACGCCGATATACGTCCTAACTTTGATGGGGGATATCGTTGTTATGGCAGCAGCTAGCTGAGATAACCTGGTATTCTCGTGTTCGGCCGGTGGTCCGGTTTCTGATAAGGGTGGTCTCTGCGGCAGATTCACCGCAAGATCACTTTTATCAGCGGCGGAAGAGGGCCCTCCGCCGCGCTCCAGTGCCCTCCGCCGCTTACCGGATCCGTCGGCAGTGGCGGAGGCAATCGGATCTTCACCATGGCTGAGCATGGAGAGGAGTGAGGGGTAGATGGCCCCCACCCGTCTCCATAACGATGCAGGGTAGAAGTGACGTCAAAACGTCACTTCTGCCCACAGCTCTTAAAGGGCCATTTTTTTAATTATTTTTTAAATTACAATTTTTTTTATTGGATTTAAGTGTAAATATGAGATCTGAGGTCTTTTTGACCCCAGATCTCATATTTAAGAGGTCCTGTCATGTTTTTTTTCTATTACAAGGGATGTTTACATTTAAAAAAAAAAAAAACAGTGTAAAAAAGTAAATAAAAGGTGAAATAAATAAGAAAAAAAAAAAATTTTAAATGCACCCCGTCCCGCTGAGCTTGCGTGCAGAAGCGAATGCATACATGAGTAGCACCCGCATATGAAAACGGTGTTCAAACCAGACATGTGAGGTATCGCCACGATCAGTAGAGCGAGAGCAATAATTCTAGCCCTAGACCTCCTCTGTAACTTAAAACATGCAAGCTGTAGAATTCTTTAAACGTCACCTATGGAAATATTATTTAAGGGTAAAAGTTTGTCGCTATTCCACAAGCGGGCGTATTTTTGAAGCGTGACATGTTGGGTATCAATTTACTCGGCGTAACATTATCTTTCGCAATATATAAAAAAATTGGGCTAACTTTACTGGTGTCTTATTTTTTCATTCAAAAACGTGTATTTTTTCCCCAAGAAATGCTCTTGTAAGACCGCTGCGCAAATACAGTGTGACAGAAAGTATTGCAATGACCACCATTTTATTCTCTAGGGTGTTAGGGAAAAAAATGTATAATGTTTGGGGGTTCTAAGTAATTTTCTAGCAAAAAAAAAAAAACACATCTCAAAAAGAGGCTGTGGTTAAAAAAGTGGTTAAATTGCACACAGGTGGACTCTATTTGCTAATTAGGTGACTTCTGAAGGCAGTTGGTTCCACTAGATTTTAGTTAGGGGTATCAGAGTAAAGGGGGCCAAATACAAATGCACTACACTTTTCACATATTTATTTGTAAAAATCCCAATAAAATACAGTTATGTTTTTGGTTGTACCATGACAAAATGTGGAAAATTTCAAGGGGTATGAATACTTTTTCAAGGCACTGTAGGTGATGTTTTTGAAGGTCTGTTCTGTAGTGAAAATTGAGATAAGGTAATAAAAAGATATACATATTATCATTGCGTGACTTTGTTAGGCTTAAATAGATAAGATATGTCAACTGCACACATCACAAGTTGGTCATGAAGTGCAAAGCTTCTTTTATTGAATGATCACATAAATGCAAATTAGCGTGGCTCCATGCTTCACTTGCATGGTTGCTGGGCACCAAAAAATGGCACTGGAATTCTGGTCCAGCAGACGTGCCTAAACATGTTCTCGTAGTGAATAACAGGCTTCATTGTTCTGACATAACTTCAGTAGTGGATTTCCTGTGTGCATATGTACATGTGTATACATTGTGTTTGCACTACTTCTTATACTCTGATATTGCATTGGTGGGATTTTGACTGTAGCACACCCCACGTAGGAGCTGCTGAGTTAGAATTCCCCACTGCTACACAACCAGGCACATACCATTTCCTTTATGCATTCCGACACAGAAAACAGTCCTTGGCGTGTTGTTGGTGTTTTATTAGGGGTTGATAACTTGTAGGGGGTAGGGAATTATGGGATGCCCAACTTGAAAAATGTCAAGAATTATGAACAAAGGGGACAATTTTCTACTTATTTGCAAAAAAATGTCTTCCTTCCTCCTGCACAAACTTGGTTCACATGTACAGCTCCTGCTGATCACTCCAGGGAAACTAACAGTCTTTATTGTTAATTCAGCAACTTCCAGTAGTGGCATAATATGGAGTGAACAGCATCTCCTTCTGCCTTCATGTAGAGTAGACCCTGAGCCCAGTTCTACTGCTGCAGAAGATACCAGCCCACCTGCCTGCTTGCTTCCCTAGTCCTCCTGCCTGGCACACACTTCCATGGAGACTCCCCAAGATGAAGACAGATGGCCCTTTCACATGGACATGTCCGTGTATGGCCTCCGCTTTGCTCAGCAGGGGATCGCTCCGTCGATCCCTGCTGAGCAGGCAGATGACAGGTCTGTCTCTGCACACTGTGCAGGGACCGACCTGTCAGAGCGCCGCTCTCCTCTATGGGGGATCGGATGAAGACGGACCTTAGAGTCCGTTTTCATCCGATCCGCAGACGGATGGAAAAGTAGGGTTTTCCTCCATCACACTTTAGCGGATCGGAGCGGGTCCTGTATGGAGCGTCCGTTCAGGTCTGCCGAAAAAACTGACAGGCGGACCTAAACGGTCCACCCGTGTGAAAGGGACCTTAAGCACACCGCTGTCTTCAGAGATCACTGCTACAGCTGACAGTCTTTTTCCTTGCGTTGTCACTGCACTGTGCTGATATTACTCACTGTCTCTGCTTGCCCTTTCCCACTGCTTCTTCAGGCATGAATCACTCCAGTTGCCTCCTATGGTGGGATCCTTCCAAGCCAGCTATCCCGAGCTCCAACCCGAAGTAAAACCCCTCCCCAGCAGGGGTTCCTCAAGTGCCACCGACAGCCTCTCCTCAGTGCTCCATCTCCATCTTCCACCCACTCCATCCACTCCCCTGCTGGCATGGCCCATGTCTATTTATGGGAATTTCTCAGTCCCCTGCCAGCCCACTCCTGGGGATCGGCTGAGGTGCCATACATATTCATATCAGCCCCTCCTAGCCTCCACCCACTAGTTCTAGAACATTCTCCAACATCCCAGAAACAGGGGGAGGCACCAGAGAGCTGCTAGGATGAGTCATCCAGCCCTGGCCCCTAATAATTATATATATAATAAAAAACGCTCTTAATGGAATCCGTATTTGAAGCTATATAGGACAGCTGCGACTCTAATGTGTGGTATCACATAAACAGTCTTAGTATAGGACAGAGTTGCACTTAACATACACATACACAATGAAACATCAAACAGAAAAAAGTCCTCCTTAGTGGAAAGGTGATGAATAAAACAGGATAAAACAGGATGATAAGTAGATAGCAGTGCCAGGATCTTGTGAATAATATTCTACTCATGGACTTCAAACACAGTGATATACAGTCCACTCCAATCCCCTGTGTATTAGACACAATATGAGGCTGCCACCTACAGTAAGAAATTACTGCTTACCAGAAGTACTGGACCTTTAACCACTTGCTTACCGGGCACTTAAACCCCCCTCCTGCCCAGACCAATTTTCATACTTTAGCGCTCTCACTCTTTGGATGACAATTGCGAGGTCATGTAACACTGTACCCAAATGAAATTTTTATAATTTTTTTCCCCACAAATAGACCTTTCTTTTGGTGGTATTTGATTACCTCTGGGTTTTAAAAAACACTGATAGCAGGGGGCGGGTCGCGCGCTTAAGCTCATGCTTAAGTACTGCCTGGTCTTTCGGCTGTTTCCTGCATCCTGCGTTTTTCCTGTATGTATCCCTTGTTGCTGACCCAGCTTGCCCCTAACCTGATCTTGGATCCTGCTTCTGACTGTCGCTTTACTCCTGACTCCGGCTCTGTTCCTGACTTTAGCTCTGCCGTTGATTTAGTACCTCACTGCCTGCCTGTTGATGACTATTCCTGTGACCACAGGCTATTCCTGTGACCACACTTCTACCTCCAATCCTAGCTCCTCATGCTTACCAGCTGTGATCGCGGCTTTGTTTACATCCGCGGCCCGGACGTGACGTCATAACGTCGCGCCTGGGCCTCCGACGGTCATAGAGAAATCTCTATGGTCGTCATCCGGTGGCCGATTCTTTCTCCAGGTCCCCGATGGCATGGGAAAGCCTGGAGAAGCACGGGATGGCAGCGGGAGGGGGGGTGGTTCTACCGCTTGATCGTTCTTATGGTGCACAGAATCGCCGGCTAAAAACAAGGATATCTGAATGATGCCTGTAGCTGCAGGCATCATTCAGATATTCCCACTGAAAGTCAAAGACGTCATATGATGTCTTTGGGCGGGAAGTGGTTAAACCATTTACTTTCCCTTTCATTTCTCCCAATCTCCTTTTGCATTGAAAACAGGATTGGTTTATATGCTTACTACTGAATAAACTATTCATGTCTATGTTCTGTTGCCTATTTTGAGATTACTTTCCCTTTTAACCCATCGAGTTTTGGATCATTTTGTTGTACATAGTCCCAGGAGATTGGTGGCCCATTGTTCTCCAGAGGGAGCAGGCTACACCCCCTAGCATGCACTCTGCTGGGGGGAAGAGAGAGAGATCCTGGGAACAAGCTGAGGGAGTAAGAACAGTTACAGGAGACAGGAAAAAGAAAGATAGGACTGTGCTGGGGGAAGTCAGAGATAGCGCCACACTGCCCAGCACCACCAGAGAGAGCGCCATGCTGCCCAGCACCACCAGAGAGAACGCAACACTGCCCAGTGCCACCAGAGAGAACGCCACGCTGCCCAGCACCACCAGAGAGAGAGAGCCGCGCTGCCCAGTACCACCAGAGAGAGTGCCATACTGCCCAGTGCCACCAGAGAGAGCGCCACGCTGCTCAGCGCCACCAGAGAGAACACCGCGTTGCCCAGCTCCACCAGAGAGAGAGAGCCGCGCTGCCCAGCACCACCAGAGAGAACGCCACGCTGTCCAGCCCCACCAGAGAGCGCGCCACGCTGTCCAGCCCCACCAGAGAGCGCGCCACGCTGCCCAGCCCCACCAGAGAGAGCGCCACGCTGTCAAGCACCACCAGAGAGAGCGCCACGCTGCCCAGCCCCACCAGAGAGAGTGCTACACAACACAGGATGAGCGAACATCCAGCCCGAGAGATCACTGCTGCTGTTTCGCTGGGTCTGGAAAGAGGGCCTGTTGGCCATTATGCATTACTGATCCTAGGGACTGAGGTGGGGTGACACCATGTTTTACCGCACCAGGTGACATCCGATCTCCCCATAGAGGAGAGTGGGGCTCTAACAGGTCCGTCTCAGTACAGTGAGCAGGGATATACCTGTCATCCACCTGCTTAGCGGGGATCAATGGAGTGATCCCCGCTGAGCTAGCGGTGTCCGTCAAAATGGATCAACCCCATGTGAAAGGGGCCTTACAATGTCGCCTCATGAGATAATTTATGAGAACTGGTTTAGGGGTGGGGCAGGGTAGGGGTTGGGTGGGGCAAGTGGTGGTGAGTAACTCTTGAGGTCTGGCTAGTGGCTCATTACTTTAATTTTGAGGCCTGCATTGTACATTCAAATCGGTCCCTGCCCTCAAGGAGCTTACAAGTAGGCACTTGGTACCCACTTTTAATGTACAGAGAGGAAGAGGTGGACCCTAAAGAGGAAGGGGTGTGGTTTACAGATGATCAGGTGGGTCTTAAACAGAAAGGGTGTGTGGCCTTGACAGGAAAGGGCGGGTCATATTTAAATTAGGGGGGCATGAGTCTAGTCAGGCCTAGGGCAGCACAAAACCTAAATACACCACTGATTGTAGCTGCTGACTTTAAGTTTTTTCGGGGGGGGGGGGGGTCTGGAGCTCCTTTTTAAAGCTGAAGCACACCCATCCATAAAACAGTTTCATTTACGGCTTGTGCTGGAAATGTAACACTCCCATTGGTTATGCTCTCAACCTAATTGTCAAACCATCCAATGGCTGGTGTCATAACTGATCACATGTGCAGTTGTAAATTAAACAAAGGCAAAGATAGCAGCTTCCTTGGCTGAAAACAATAGGGGGGTTTAATTACTCAAGGTCCATATATAGAAAAATAAAATAGATCTTCCACCATCCAGCAGATCCTTGTAGTGTAACAGAAACACAGAAAGTCACCACCCTATTAAAAATGCACACTCACCAAACCATGAGCTGTACAAGGTACAGCGGGCACAGGATGTTTCTTGGGCACAGATCTTCCCCAGACAGGGGCAGATCCAGAGTCTAATCTCGGGAGGGGCACTGCCAAAATTTTTGCAGGCAATGGCTGGTGTTGGTGCTTCAATCATCACGGCACCATGGTTAATATGGTGTCAGGATGATTGAAGCGCATTGTTTCTATTATTACATTGTTATATAAAATGAAATAGTTCAACTCACCATAATGCAGAATCAGTGGGAGCCCTAGGTGTGTCACTTGCCACCGTCGCTTGCCACCAGATGGGGATTGTCACTTGCTACGTCGTCTGCCACCAGATGGGGATTGTCACTTGCTACGTCACCTGTTATCAGATGCAGCTTGTCACTTGCCACAGTTGCCTGTCACCAGATGCAGATTGTCACTTGCCAGTGGCCATTTACAGTGTCCCTGTTGTTCCAGAGTGAGGCCGGGCAGTGAGATGATGTCATCTCTCTGCTGCCTGCACCTGCACAGTAATGGCAGTCTTCTTTTAGATGCAGATATGCGTTGATGCAGGGGGCGGTGAGAGACAGTAGCATCTCCAGCTTTCATATTTAGGGGGGGCACATGGGGGACAGGGACAAAAGTAGGGGGGGCAACTATAAAATACAATTATATATGCACACACACACATAAATACACAGTGTCTTGAAAAAGTATTGGTGATTGCAGCCAGGTGGAGGGGAGGACAGGGTGGATGCAGCCAGGTAGAGGGGAGGACAGAGTGGGAGCAGCCAGGTGGAAGGGAGGACAGAGTGGGAGCAGCCAGGTGGAAGGGAGGACAGAGTGGAAGTAGCAAGGTGGAATAAAGGACAGAGTGGGAGCAGCCAGGTGGAAGGGAGGACAGGGTGGGAGCAGCCAGGTGGAGGGAAGGACAGAGTGGGAGCAGCCAGATGGAGGGGAGGACAGGGTGGGAGCAGCCAGGTGGAGGGGAGGACAGGGTGGGAGCAGCCAGGTGGAGGGGAGGACAGAGTGGATGCAGCCAGGTGGAGGGGAGGACAAAGTGGGAGCAGCCAGGTGGAGGGGAGGACAGGGTGGGTGCAGCCAGGTGGAGGGGAGGACAGAGTGGGAGCAGCCACGTGGAGGGGAGGATAGGGTGGATGCAGCCAGGTGGAGGGGAGGACAGGGTGGATGCAGCCAGGTAGAGGGAGGACAGGGTGGGAGCAGCCAGGTGGAAGGGAGGACAGGGTGGGAGCAGCCAGGTGGAGGGAAGGACAGGGTGGGAGGAAACCAGGTGGAAGGGAGCACAGGGTGGGAGCAGCCAGGTGGAAGGGAGGACAGAGTGGGAGCAGCCAGATGGAAAGGAGGACAGAGTGGGAGCATCCAGGTGGAAGGGATTACAGGGTGGGAGCAGCCAGGTGGAGGGGAGGAGAGGGTGGGAGCAGCCTGGTGGAGGAGAGGACAGGGTGGATGCAGCCATGTGGAGGGGAGGACAGAGTGGGAGCAGCCAGGTGGAGGGGAGGACAGGGTGGATGCAGCCAAGTGGAGAGGAGGACAGGGTGGATGCAGCCAGGTGGAGGGGAGGACAGGCTGGGAGCAGCCAGGTGGAGGGGAGGACAGGGTGGGAGCAGCCAGGTGGAGGGAGGACAGGGTGGATGTAGCCAGATGGAGGGGAGGACAAAGTGGGAGCAGCCAGCTGGAGGGGAGGACAGGGTGGGTGCAGCCAGGTGGAGGGGAGGACAGAGTGGGAGCAGCCAAGTGGAGGGGAGGACAGGGTGGATGCAGCCATGTGGAGGGGAGGACAGGGTGGATGCAGCCAGGTAGAGGGAGGACAGGGTGGGAGCAGCCAGGTGGAAGGGAGGACAGGGTGGGAGCAGCCAGGTGGAGGGGAGGACAGGGTGGGAGGAAACCAGGTGGAAGGGAGCACAGGGTGGGAGCAGCCAGGTGGAAGGGAGGACAGAGTGGGAGCAGCCAGGTGGAAAGGAGGACAGAGTGGGAGCATCCAGGTGGAAGGGATTACAGGGTGGGAGCAGCCAGGTGGAGGGGAGGAGAGGGTGGGAGCAGCCATGTGGAGGGGAGGACAGAGTGGGAGCAGCCAGGTGGAGGGGAGGACAGGGTGGATGCAGCCAGGTGGAGGGGAGGACAGGGTGGATGCAGCCAGGTGGAGGGGAGGACAGGGTGGGAGCAGCCAGGTGGAGGGGAGGACAGGGTGGATGTAGCCAGGTGGAGGGGAGGACAGGGTGGATGCAGCCAGGTGGAGGGGAGGACAGGCTGGGAGCAGCCAGGTGGAGGGGAGGACAGGGTGGGAGCAGCCAGGTGGAGGGGAGGACAGGGTGAATGTAGCCAGGTGGAGGGGAGGACAGAGTGGGAGCAGCCAGGTGGAGGGGAGGACATAGTGGGAGCAGCCAGGTGGAAGGGAGCACAGGGTGGGAGCAGCCAGGTGGAAGGGAGGACAGAGTGGGAGCAGCCAGGTGGAGGGGAGGACAGGGTGGATGCAGCTAGGTGGAGGGGAGGACAGGCCGGGAGCAGCCAGGTGGAGGGGAAGACAGGCCGGGAGCAGCCAGGTGGAGGGGAGGACAGGGTGGGAGCAGCCAGGTGGAGGGGAGGACAGGGTGGATGTAGCCAGGTGGAGGGGAATTACAGAGTGGGAGCAGCCAGGTGGTTGGGAGGACATAGTGGGAGCAGCCAGGTGGAAGGGAGCACAGGGTGGGAGCAGCCAGGTGGAAGGGAGAACAGAGTGGGAGCAGCCAGTGATAAGGTCCTGTACCTCTATGGAAGCCGTCACCCCCCCCTCATCCCTCCACCTGGAGGTAAGTTCTTACCTTGGTGGATATGTAGTAAAATCACTGGCACTTTCTCTCTGGCTCCCTCCACCCGACACTCTCGTGGTCCCTCTTGGTCCCTCTTCTCCTCTCATGGTCCTCCTCTCCCCTTCTCCCGCTCTCCCGGCATGTTGGGGGCTGCAGTGCACTCTCGGGGAATCGTCCTGGGCCTGCTGGTATCTGGCACTACATGTCCCATAATCCTCTTGGTGTTAGTTTCCCAACCATTGGCCCTGAATGTAACCAATAGGAGCGGGCATTGCTGGGTGAATGAGAGCTGCTCAGCTCAAGGAGGAGAAGAAGGGGTGGAAATCCTCCGCAGCTGTGGCTCTGCCTTCAAAGAGCCTGTCAGCTTTGGCGCTGCTGCCCTATGTCCTGATGGGGTTTGGCATAAGCACAGCCTGCTCTTTTCTCGGGGGGCCAGTTGACCCATTGCCCCCCCCCCGGAACTGCCCCTGTCCCCAGGTGCATGCACTTCCACTCTGGAATCACTCCTCTTAGGTAACAGCAAAAGGCAACTCCCACTGAAACAGATAGAGCTCACCAAGGAACAAACATACAGCCAGTCATAGTGTAGTAATTCAAAAAAAGGTTTATTTTTGAACAGAACAAGTCACTAAGAAAGCCGTTGATGACCCAGAATTGTACAGCAGCTGGGAGATAAGAGAGACTTCATGCTTGACACATTAAACACTAGGCCACTATAAGAGCATGGGAAGCTGCAGTGAAATTGGCGTGTCCTGGTTATCGGGGAGTCACCCCGTCCGTCCCTCTGTGGATGAACCCCACATTGTCACATTTTTATAATCTACCAGATCCCATGAATTGGGCAATCAAGGGGATAAAAACATTGAAGGACATAACCTGTTTTGGGGACCTTTTGACTTTTTCCCAACTGAAAGCGAGACACGACCCGGCTTATTTTTACCTATTTCGTTTCTTTCAACTCCGGCATGCCTTTCAGATACAGTTTTGGGAGTTTAAAGTGGAGTCTCTGCCCTCAGATCTTGAAACTTTGCTGACAGTAGAGGAACTGGCCAAACCCCTTTCAGTGACGTACAAAGAATTTTTCAAAAAGACGCAACAGGCCTTATCTAGGTGTAGGGAAAAGTGGAAAGCAGAGGTTCCTGACATACAAGGAGAGAATTGGGGTGACTTATGGAAGCAGCCCTTTAGAGATGGATTGATCCAATTTCAATTTCTCCATAGGAGTTACTATACCCCAGCTAGGTTAGCTAAAATTTTTCACACGGTCTTGGCTGCGTGCTGGAGATGCTCCTTTTCGCCCGCTAATGCTGATCATGTTTTCTGGCAGTGTCCCCAAATCCAGCAATTTTGGTCTGAAGTCACCACTTGTATCTTGGACCTCCTGGTAATACTCATACCGTTGGCTGTGAGGGTTTGTCTATTGGGCCTGGTAGATGAGGTGATACCATCTAGATCCCTGAGAACTCTGCTTAATATTCTACTTTTGTATGGGAGGACGGCCATACTACTTAACTGGTAGAAACCGAGGGCTCCGGACGTAATCTTCTGGAAGGGCCTGGTAAACTCCATGATGCCTTACTACAAAGCTACATACGGGGCCAGGGGATGCAGGAAGAAGTTTGATAAGTTTGATACTAGGTGTAATTCGGCCTCAGATCCAATCGTTGTCAAAAGTTTGTAGAATTCACCTCCGTAACATCTCTAAAATTCACCCCTTTTTTAACAAATGAAACCACCAAGCTCCTCATTCACTCCCTTGTTTTTTTTTGTTTTTTGTTTTTTTATTTATAAATAGGAAAAAAGGTCCACAGAGACCGCATCAACAGCATAATCAGAGTGACAACAGTACAAATACAAGCATAAGTACTTTGGTGTAGGTTACAGCATTTGGGTGTGATTATCTAATTGACATCTTAAACTGATGTTGGTTGGTGTTGGGTAGCATAAATGACGAATGATGCTCATGCTTATGTCTACCTGTAGAGTTGCTTTCGTTGGTTGCTGATATATCTCCTCATTTCCCTATATTTATCTCGTGTTTCAGCTCGCATCAAATCAGGGTGCGATGACTCCGTGGGCCCCATTCCCCCTCTTTTTAAGATAGCTGGAGTGGGGAATAGGTAGTTAAGAGTGGGCAGTGCCCTAGAAAGTAGTAAGAATAGAGAGGTAGGGGGGAGGGGAGAAAATGGAGGGGGTGTGGGGAAGGTGGGAAGGGGGGGGAGGGATAAGGGGAATTTACGAACATGAATCTCTATTTCCGCTCGGTGGGTTCATAATAAGGTATACTGTATGCTTTGAAAGCTAGATGTTGGCTATCTGACATACCAGTTTATTGTTCCCTGAGGGCTTGCCCTTCCTCTGAGTATTTAAAAATATTCCATGATTGCCATGTTTTGGAGTATGTCTCTTGTCTGTTTTGGCTTGTGAGGATGAGACCCTCCATTTTGCTAATGTCATCTACCTTTTGGAGCCATAAGCCAATTGTCGGTGGGTGTTGTGATTTCCAGTTAAGTGGGATGCAAGCTTTGGCTGCGTCTAGTAAATGGCGTATTACTGATTTTTTATATATGCGTGCTGGGGTGTCGTTTGCATGTAGTAAGAAGTACGCCGGGTCATCTGGGACTGTGCGGTTTGTGAATTTCTGCGTGATCCGGCGGACTTCTCTCCAGAAGTCTTGGATCAGGGGGCACGCCCAGAAAATATGTAGCAGGGTGCCTTTTTCCTGTTGGCATCGCCAGCAAAGGTCTGACGACGTGGGAAAGAGTTTGTGCAGTAGGGCTGGGGTTCTGTACCAACGTGTGAGGATTTTGTAGTTGGTCTCTTGGATTTTGGTGCAAATTGATGATTTATGTGTGAATTTAAGGACGTGTTGTTTTTTCAGATCGCTAAACTGACAGTTTAGGTCCCTTTCCCATTTGGAGAGACCTGGGTGTTGGTAATCTTACTCGCCTTGACTATTGCAACTCCCTTCTCATTGGCCTGCCTCTCCATAGGCTATCCCCTCTTCAGTCTATCATGAATGCTGCTGCTAGACTTATCCACCTTACCAATCGCTCAGTGTCTGCCAACCCTCTCCTCCAATCCCTACACTGGCACCCAATCACCCAGCGAATTAAATTCAAAATACTAACCACAACATACAAAGCCATTCACAACTCTGCCCCGAGCTACATCACCAATCTTGTCTCCAAATATCACCCAAATAGTCCTCTCTGCTCTTCTCAAGAACTCCTACTCTCAAGTTCTCTCGTCTCTTCCTCTCATGCTCGTTTCCAGGATTTCTCCAGAGCCTCTCCCATCCTCTGGAACTCGCTACTTCCACCTGTCCAGCTATCCCCTACTCTGCTTCCTTCAGGTGATCCCAGAAAACTCATCTCTTCAGGAAGGCCTATCACTTCTCTAACTAATCTTTTACCACTTCCATCAGCTCATTCCCCACAGTTACAACCTCTTGTACCACCTGCCCCACTCTATTAGATTGTAAGATCTGCTGAGCAGGGCCCTCTTAATCCTCTTGTATTTTATTGTATTATAGCTGTATTGTCTCCCTTTTATATTGTAAAGCGCTGCGTAAACTGTTGGCGCTATATAAATCCTGTATAATAATAATAATAAAGTGTGCCAGGCGTGGTATAACTCTAATACCTTGTACACATGATCGGACATTGATCGGACATTCCGACCACAAAATCAGTCGGATTTTTTCTGACGGATTTTGTGCCAAACTTGTCTTGCATACACATGGTCGCACAAAGTTGTCGGAAAATTTGATCGTTCTGAACGCGGTGACGTAAAACATGTACGTCGGGACTTTAAACGGGGCAGTAGCCAATAGCTTTCGTCTCTTAATTTATTCTGAGCATGCCTGGCACTTTGTGCGTCGGATTTGTGTACACACGATCGGAATTTAAACGATTGGATTTTGTTGTCGGAAAATTTTATATCTTGCTCTCAAACTTTGTGTGTCGGAAATTCCGACGGAAAAAGTCAGATGGAGCCCACACACGATCGGAATTTCCGACAACACAATCCAATCTCACTTTTTCCGTCGGAAAATCCGACCGTGTGTACAGGGCATAAGAATACTGTAGGTTAATGGGTGGAGTTTAATCATCACCAAGACATGCCTGAAAGGACACAGATTAGTATATAAATTTGCAAGTTAACTATCCTGGCATATAGAGTAGTGATTAACGCAATAGACTATCCCATCTATCAGTAGAGAGATTTAGCATTAGTTTCCTGTCAAACACTGGATATAAGGGGGGAGAGGGAGGGACGTTTGGAATATGTATGGTAGACAGTTGGACTATGTTAGTCAGAAATGTAACTGCTTGTATTCTTGGGCCCTGCATGGCCATGGATCGGGCTAGTGTCACGTTGACACAACCCGAATGTTGTATGTCATATATAAAATCTCAATAAACAGAGTTAAAAAAAAAACACTGTTTATTTACTTATTTTTTGTATGTTTTTATTATATTCACTGTTGCTGCATAATTTCATGATATTATAAGTGTTTAGGTTTGGGTATATCAAACTTTGTTTGCCAGCGGCCACACGTGTTATGACAGCGCAGATTCATTACAAAACCTTTATTTTCACTGTTAATGTGATGACGTTATAAAAAGGAGATCATTTGGATCACCAGTCATCACCTCTGGAGGTGTTGGCTGTAAGGGACATATACAGCAGAGTTAGTTGAGTCCCTTTTTTAGTGTGCCCTGTGCTACAAAAGAGAAGGTCAGTAAAAAAACCGAAATTAGCATACACTGCAACAGAGATGTTGCTTATGAAACGTCTTAAACTTGTGATCTCTACAAACTTCTCACAGTTCCTAGAGAAAAATTTCAAAATGTTAGCAATTTGTACAGCATAACTCTACATTATAACTAGTTTAACTGCTTCAGATCCGCGCTATAGCCGAAAGACGGTTACAGCGCGTATCTGCTTTGCCGGGAGTACGTCTATTGACGTCCTCCCCTTTGCAGGCTCGCCACGCCCCCCTGAAGGGCAATGAGAGTCAATGAGACTCGGGTGATCACAGATCTGAGTATGGGGCTGATCCCGACCCCTTACCACGTGATCAGCTGTCAGCCAATGACAGCTGATCACCTGATGTAAACAGGGGATCGGTAATCGTTTTTGAAGGGACATCGGTCCCGAAGAGGAAGAGCCTCATATGTGCCCATCAATACCGCCTGCCAGTGCCTCGAATCAGTGCCCACAGTATGTAAGTGCCAGCAATCAGTGCCACTTATCAGTGCCCACAAGTGCCACCTATCAATGCCCACCAGTGGTGCCAATCAGTGCCTCATCAGTGCCACCTAGCAGTGCTGACTATCAGTGTCACCTACCAGTGCCGATCAGTGCCCATCACTGCCACCCAGCAGTGCCCATCACTATCACTGCCACCCATCAGTGCCAGCTATTAGTGCCACCTATTAGTGCCCTTCAGTGCCACCTATCAATGCCCTTCAGTGCCGCCCATCAGTGCCACCTCTTAGTGCCCACCAATGCCACCTCTCAGTGCCACCTCATCAGTGCCCACCAGTGCCGCCTATTAGTGCCACCTTATCAGTGCCCATCAGTGTCACCTTATCAGTGCCCATCACTGCAGCCTATCAGTGCAGCCTATCAGTGCCCATCAGTGTAGCCTCATCAGCGTACATCGATGAAGGAGAAAAACTACCTTTGCAAAATTTATTAACAAAATATAATATATAAATATTAAAAATATAAATATTTGGCCTTTAAATTTTTTTAACAAAAAATTAAAAACCCACAGGTGATCAAATACCACCAAAAGAAAGCTCTATTTGTGGGAAAGTGTTAAATGACCGTGCAATTGTCATTCAAAGAGTGACAGCGCTAAAAGCTGAAAATTGGTCTTGGCAGGAGGGTGGTTCAGGTGCCCAGTAAGCAAGTGGTTAAAACCAGTGCATTACCAAAATGTAGAACCAAAAGATGAGGCAAGATGTTGAAATTCAAGATCATGTTGAAAGAACTCCATGGAGGCAGACAATCAAGAGACAGTAAGAAAAACCGATATTACACAATACACTGAGTAAGAAAGTAATCACATGAACAAGAATAGGTCAGCAAAAGAAAGTGTGAAATAGCTCAGGACTAGGTCACACCAGTAGTCACTAGGGTTGCCACCTTTTCTTCAAGCCCAAACCCAAACACTTTATCAGCGCACAGCAATTTCAATTGGGGGGGGGCAACACTGTGGAGGGGTAACTCTGATGTAAGGGGGTTTCTGCTCACCAAAGCCCCCGCTTACATCTGCTCCCAGCATTCCCCCTTAAATCAGAATTTTGAAAGCCCCTTACATCAGGGTCCCCAGAGCACCCCTTACATCTGAGCCCCCCTTACCTTAGTGTACTCACTTGCTGGGGCAGGAGAGAAACGAGAGGGAGGGGGAGACTTCAGTCACCGACAGTGGATGGTGAGCTCACTCATCCGAGGATGGATACTCAGGCATCGTCACCTTTCATCCACAATATATCTGCTGTCTGCTGGGCTTCGAATTTCCTGCCCACATTCCAATCCCCAGGGCAGATACAGAGGGGTAGTGGCAGGAGGATGAGGAACAGATCGAGCCCCCTCTCCTCTCCCATCCCTGCGGGGTGGGGGGGCTGTCCTGGCTCTGGGCAGTGTGAGAGAGAGTGTCACAGACAACTGCAGCCAGCCCTCTGGGTAGTTGGCAACCCTGCTGATTAAGGTGTGCACATGCCTATACACTCAGCGGTTGTGGTACTCAGTTAATGGGGAGCCACAGTCTGGTCTGATAATGTGTCCGGGTTTCAGGCAGTCTGAAACCCAGACACGTGATTCAAAACCTGAACTGTCCTGATGAATCCTGGGCAGGTGGCAAACCTAGTAGTCATAGGTTTATAAAGTGAACCTCCTGTGCAACTCAAAGGCAGAAAATCCCTTTCCATCTCTACATAATTACATGGGCCAACCCAAACAGTTTTCACACATAGACCTACGTCTGGACACAACTGCGATATGAAGGCACCAAGTGCCCTTAGGCCAACCTCAAAATGTCTGGGTAGTCAAATGATCTTTTTCTTTTTCAAGTTAGTGTATAGGTAAAGCAAATCTTTTTATGACTGAAGCCATTTGATTTATTGAATGGTAAACTCCAGTCTTAACAGCCTGTGAACAATTTTACCCTCCAAAGGATTTGAAATGTTTATCAGGCAGTCTTGTGATTTTTCATGCCCCTGCCATATTAAGCAGCCAGAAAGTTTACACACTTTGTGCTACCTCCAGTGTCACCTCCACCTGTAGTCTTTTCATTGTACAATGCACCATCTTCATTACATTTTTTAGTGAGCAAGTGACACAGAAAGTGGTAAAGCTAATGCAAAAAGCAGAAGGGTGATTCAGCAGATATGTGAGTTAATCACGAGTGGCTGACAAAAACGAACAAGGCTTTGGAATGAGAGATGGTTAATGTAGAAGTCTCACTTCTATTTTTAATTATGTGTTCTGTTCGCCAGGGAACAAAGTACATTTAATACTTTGCCCTGTCTTCCTATGTGTTGTCTAAACCTAGTTGTGAAGTCCTACAGACCACCCCACCTCCCTTCATGGCCATCCAACAACACAGCTAGCAAGGAGACATCTGCTTTGTCTGGAACATTTTATCTGATAACCCCCTCCCGCTGCATTTCTCCCGAGTCTCTTGTCTCAGACAAGTCCCTTTCATGTTCTTCCTCTCATTTAGGCTTAGTCACAATGTATTTCTCAGGTGGTTGTGAGCTGATTCTGACTTTTGCCAGAAGGGCTAGGACAAGGGGTGGGCTCTGGGATCTGTGATATCATGTGAGGTGTAGGGGTGCCGCAAGAAGATTGGGGGGAAGGGACTTGTGAGGGGTGGGAGAAATTCTGGGCAGGGGGTAAATATTGCTCTAGAAGGGGAAATTTGGGGAGGGGTGTTAGGAGTGGTGGTTTAGGGGGATTTGTGCTGGAGGAAGATGATTTGTGTTAGAAGGAACATTTGTGCTAGAAGAGGTGATACGGTAGAGGAGGAAGGAGATTTGTGCTAGAAGGGAATTTTTTTTTGGGGGGGGGGGGGGCTAGTAGGGATGATTAGGGGGATTTATGCTAGAAGGGGTAATTGGGGAGGGATTGTGCTAGGAGGGGAGATTGGGGGGGAATTTGTCCTGGGAGGTGGGAGTGGAGGGCGAGAGGATGTGTACTTGTGCTGGGAGGGGGGATTTCAGCAGGGGGGAGCATTTCTACTTCGAGGAGGGAGAATTTATGCTTGGGAGGTAAGCATTCAGATTACAGTCTGACAGTCATGACAGTGCAGAGCGGCATCAACACATACAGTATCTCACGGGACATTGGACATTGGGCCCAATTTGGACTTTGGGGCCAATGTCCAAATTCGGCCCAAAGTGTCAATATTTTGTGTGGCCACCATTCTTTTCCAGCACTGCCTTAACCCTCTTGGGCATGTTCACCAGAGCTTCACAGGTTGCCACTGGAGTCCTCTTCCACTCCTCCATGACTATATCATGGAGCTGGTGGATGTTAGAGACCTTGCGCTCCTCCAACTTCCATTTGAGGATGCCCCACAGATGCTTAATAGGGTTTAGGTCTGGAGACATACTTGACCAGTCCATCACCTTTACCCTCAGCTTCTTTAGCAAGGCAATGGTTATCTTGGAGGTGTGTTTGAGGTCATTATCATGTTGCAATACTGCCCTGTGTCCCAGTCTCCGAAGGGAGGGGATCAAGCTTTGCTTCAGTATGTCACAGTACATGTTGGCATTCATGGTTTCCTCAATGAACTGTAGCTCTCCAGTGGCGGCAGCACTCATGCAGCCCCAGACCATGACACTCCCATCACCATGCTTGACTGTAGGCAAGACATACTTGTCTTTGTATTCCTCACCTGGTTGCCACCATACATGCTTGCCACCATCTGAACCAAATGAGTTTATCTTGGTCTCATCGGACCACAGGACATGTTCCAGTAATCCATACTCTTAGTCTGCTTGTTTTCAGCAATCTGTTTGCAGGCTTTCTTGTGCATCATCTTTAGAAGAGGGTTCCTTCTGGGACGACAGCCATGCAGACCAATTTGATGGAGTGTGTGGCGTATGGCCTAAGCACTGACAGGCTGACCTCCCACCCCTCCAACCTCTGCAGCAATGCTGGCAGCACTCATACGTCTATTTCCCAAAGACAACCTCTGGCTATGACGCTGAGCACGTAAACTCAACTTCTTTGGTTGACCATGGCGAGGCCTGTTCTGAG
Source organism: Aquarana catesbeiana (assembly GCF_042186555.1). NCBI lineage: Eukaryota > Metazoa > Chordata > Amphibia > Anura > Ranidae > Aquarana > Aquarana catesbeiana. Next base: position 316,171,095 of record NC_133326.1, on the reverse strand, counting down.
TGAAATCTGTCCTGTATGGTCTTGGCCACCATGCTGCAGCTCTGTTTCAGGGTCTTGGCAATCTTCTTATAGCCTAGGCCATCTTTATGTAGAGCAACAATTCTTTTTTTCAGATTCTCAGAGATTTCTTTGCCATGAGGTACCATGTTGCACTTCCAGTGACCAGTATGAGAGAGTGAGAGTGGTAACACCAAATTTAACACACCTGCTCCCCAATCACACCTGAGACCTTGTAACACTAACGAGTCACATGACATCAGGGAGGGAAAATGGCTAATTGGGCCCAATTTGGACATTTTCACTTTGGGTGTACTCACTTTTGTTGCCAGCGGTTTAGACATTAATGGCTGTGTGTTGAGTTATTTTGAGGGGACAGCAAATGTACACTATTATACAAGCTGTACACTCACTACTTTACATTGTAGCAAAGTGTCATTTCTTCAGTGTTGTCACATGAAAAGATAGAATAAAATATTTACAAAAATGTGAGAGGTGTACTCACTTTTGTGAGATACTGTATATATCACACTAAAATATATAACATTTTTGGTTGCTGCAGGTTTTTTTTCTGTGTAGTATACTGGAATCTATAATTAGCTAAAATGGGAGTAATTCACTAGAATTATGACCAATTATGAGGAAGAAATGATGCAGCTTTTTGAGAAAACATGTCAGCAAAGTCTGCATAGCAGGGTAGTAAGTCTGCAAAGGTTAAATTCATGATGAGGCAGGTGCAGTAAGACATTTATAGAGGCAATCTTGGGACCAGGTGATGATCTCCCCTTTAAACCAGTCAGTATGAGGGTTGTGTTGCTGAAACCAATGCGAGCCTTTTCACATTGCCAACTCACGGGCTTCGGCGGTAAAGTGCCACTAGTTTTAGTGGCGCTTTACCATCGTTTTGCGGCGCTTTTCAAGCACTAGCGGGGCACTTTTAACCCCCACTAGCGGCCGAATAAAGGGTTAAAAGAGCCTGCAAAGCTCTTTTTTACAGAAGGACATGAAAACAAAGAAAATGACCATGAAGCTACTGAAAAAATGAACCTTACCCAACTGATAATTTCAATAGGTATCACTCAAAGCTAGAAATAACAATCTATTAGAAATATATCCCATGGGTTGCTTCCCTTCGAGAACGGGCCTCAAAAACGTTTGCAGAGACATACAAAGATGATCAATTTGGGGAGTCTTTTCTGTAGTTTTTCCTCACCAGAAGCGTTTTTTTCAGATAGTAATTTGTTCCGTTCGAAAAATATAGAACATGTTCTCTATCTAAGTCCATCTGAATTTTCGACGGAAAAGTCCGATAGGGCATACACAAGTTCGGAGTATACGATGGAAAGCTCCCATCAGACTTTTTCTGTCGGAAATTCCACTCGTGTGTACGCGGCATTACTGTGCAGGAAGAAGCTTTATAAAATTGGTGAATCTATGCAAGGAGGGAAGGAGGCATCAAAGACGCAATACATTTGTGACAGATTTTGAACTTGATTTTACCTGGACAGCTCTTGTTTTTTTCCCCAAGTGCCAAGCAGGAGAAAAGAGTTATCTATTAATATGTGGATACACAAGACAGACCGACTATAGAATTGTGTAGAAATCTTGAGATGAATGTGCTGCCTTGTATTTACATTTTGCATATACATGCAAGCATTATAGTTATGTACACTTACTAAAGCTTATGTAAATTTTTCAATAAAAGTACTTTTTCAAAAGGAACACATTTAAATGTTTTAAAGTTTTCTCTTGCTAAAAAAATGCTACTGAAGGAGAAAAAAAAAAGAAGCGCCAGGCCAGTCCTAGTCAGCATTATTTTATTATAAAAAGGCAAATTGATTCCAGTAAAAGATGCACTATATAGTGCTCAGTAGGTAGAGGCTTGTCACGTGCAGAAAAGGACCAACACTGCCGCTTGAATCCCTGTGATGTGTGATCCACGAACAGCGGAGAACTGCAGCCTCGAGCGAACTCGGGAGGATACAGGCAGGGTGACTCAGTAGGGAGGTGATCCAGAACTGTCAGACAAGAGAGACGCCTACCACTGTAGTGGGCCAATCAGAACGCGTTTCGGAGGCACGGCCACGCCTCCATCATCAGCTGATGAAGGAGGCGTGGCCGTGCCTCCGAAACACATTCTGATTGACCCACCACAGTGGTAGGCAGCTCTCTTGCCTGAAAGCTCCGGATCACCTCCTTGCTGAGTCACCCAGCCTGCGTCCTCCCGAGTTGACTGATCAAGGAAACGTGGCCGTACCTCTGAAAAGTGTTTTGATTGGCCCACCACAATGGTAGACAGCTCTCTTACCTGAAGCTCTAGATCACCTCCTTGCTGAGTCACCTGGCTGGCGTCCTCCCAAATTCCCTCGAAGCTGCAGTTCCCCACTGTTAGACGGCGCTCGTGGATCACAAATCACAGGGATTGTGGCAGTGTTGGTCCGTTGCTGAACGTGACAAGCCTCTACCTACTGAGCACTATATAGTGCATCTTTTACTGGAATCAATTTGCCTTTTTATAATAAAATAATGCTGCACTAGGGCTGGCCTGGCGCTTCTCTCTTTTTTTTTTTTCTCCCTCCTTCTCATCCTTACAGTCCTCGGGTCCCCAGCCCATGCCTGAAGCAGCCTCGCCACTATCTGCAGTAGTTATACCAGAGACTCATTCAAAGGGGCTCACCCCCCTGAACATTTGTTCAAGATTTACTTTCTTACACTTATAAGTTATATTCATATCCCTATATATATACATATATATTTTTCTGATGTCGCTTTCAAATCACTAATCAGACTCTGGAGTGTGTGCGGTTTTTCACCACCTTTTTTTTGCGCTGAGTTTCACACTAACCTTTGGGTGAGTTTTTTTTTTAAATGCTACTGCAGATCTCATGTATGAAATGCGTACTGCTGAGATCTTCAAAACGGATTTCAAACAATGGGGAAATAGTTCTGTGGCTAAGTTCATAGGAGATAACAATGTGGTTTTGCTGCCATCAAGATATAACCTATGTTCACTGAAATCTGTGCTTTAAATATACTTCAACCATTCAGTAGGAATGCCTGTTGTTAAAGCATGAAAGAATACAGAATGTAGATAATTATGGTCAAACAAGCTAAAAATCATCTTTGACCAACTGCCGTTATCCCCACCAAGATTAAGGCAGCATAGCTCCTAACGTTCTGAGATGCTAAAGAGGTGTATTCCTAATTAAAACCTAACAGCCCAAGGCAGGTTAAAGGCTTTGAGCCTACCTACCAAGCCAATTCCATCTATTTAACCTACTATTACCATAATTTGAGAAAAAAAAAACATTATGTTGAATCAGTACTCAGTGTAAGAAAGATCTTTCAACTTTCTTTCTAATACCTAATGCCTGGCTACTATATAATGCCTATGTGTCCCTTTATTGTTAGAGAACACAGTATACACACTGGAACTACAAGGCTAAACATTTGGCTTGCTCAGCCTTACTGCAATGCTGCCATTAGGACATTTTAAAAGGGTAAAAGAGTATATGCATTATAATTTTTCCCTACATGCCGTCATTACATGAGACTTGCTCAGGCTTTATTCAGCTATTTACAGGGTGACATGTAGCTTCCTAAAGCGGGATAAAGAAATAAAAACACAAAACTAGGACACAGTGAAAGATTGTATACGTACATAATACTGCAGCAATGGTATTTAAGCTCATTAAATTATTATTTACAGCATTAGTGCTGATTATACCTTATGTGTGTACTGATGTGTATATTAGGGATGGTGGGATTTGCCTGATGAATCCTGTTTGAAATTTGGCAAACCCACTGAAATTTATGGGGGGGCAAAATCTGTTATGAAAGTTGTTCTAAAAGCTCAAGGGTTTTCACCTTCATGCATGAATGCTGAGGCGCAATGGGCCCGGTACAAATTAAATGTAACATAAATGTATAGAAAACCTTCACCCTTGCCCCTTCACCCCATTAAATAAAAACACTTACAACCATTAGGTTGGAAAGGGCAAGGCAACAGGTTTATTAAAATCCAACACATAACATGTGAACCCTTTTAAACCGGTGCCAGTCACAGTTGTACTGTGAGCACGCAATTACAAAAGGCCTGTCCTTACCATAAGTGCTGAACAGGCCGCCTACTTGCTATTTCCATCAAGGCCATAGCCCATTACAGCCACTTTTATGCTGGCAAGGTCAAGAAACCCCCACCCGTCTGTCAGTGGATAACTGACGAGCGCCCTACCGCAGCCAGTGCCTGTTCCACACCACGCTGAAGGCCAAGGTTAAAGATATCCAAACCGATATCATTAAGGTGAACTCCAATCCAATCTCAACAGATCATCATTAGCACCCTCCAAATCCTTGTGCCGGATCACAAACCCCCCGATCTGCCGAACAAACTTGGTGACCTGGGCGTTAACCTTGAGACGGAAGCGTTCCAGGCGGGGGCCCGGTATCTCCCGGGCCCATAGCAAGCGAGGCATGATTTCAGACCAGATGAGGAGCAAGTTAGTATAGGCTGCATAACACTGGGCGATGCCTCGGAGATTAAGTCCAGGGAACGTGTATAACCCACGTCATTCCCTCCAGCATGAAGAATCAAGATGCAGGGGCCGGAAACATGAGCACGAGGTTGCAAACACTCTGGAAGAACCTGAGGCCAGCATAACCCACAGCACCCAAGCCAGCGGATCCTGGCGAGATTATGGGTGAAACCCAAATTCTTCCCGTAGCTCCGAACTTCCGACCGACTAGTGGCCCAGTAGATGAAAGAATCTCCAACTATCCAGATTAGAACCGTGTAACAACCTGAAAATTAAAACAGGAGGTGTGGGCGGATGTACAAAGAAAAATGAGAGTATTCCCACCTACCCAGACGCTGGAGTTCCGTGTCTGAGAAACCCATACCAGAAGCAGCGCTGGCAGCACCGATGCGAAAAGAGTGGGTCGCAAAATCATGGGAAGAGAGACCCAGTTTCTCAAGGCAACGAAAGAAACCCCGCAAAAATTGGACAAAGAAGGTGGGGGGTGGGGGTCATGCGGACATGAAGGGGGAGACTAGCGAAACAGGGCAAAAGGGGCCCTGAATGGGTACAGGACGACCCTTCTTCCCTTGCCAAAGCTGTCAGTTTTTGATGTACGCCATAACACCGACACACAGCACTCAGAGAAGGATACATCCTCCGTCAGAATGCCGCCCGCCGAGGTAGTGGATTTGGAAACCAATTCGCCAATGCGAAAGGCACCGAAAAACGCCCAGGAGAAAGCCACTTGAAAAAGGAGGGTCTCGAACGTAGAGGAGCACACAGACCGCAACAGGGAAAGGATACTGGAAAGGATATGAAGGGAAACCGGGCGCCGGGAATCGGGGAATGGGTAGCGCGTCTCCAGCCCCGCAGGACCCGTCGGACAGGAAATACTTTTGTGATGTCTTCCCACCCAAGAAGCTGAAACCAAAAGGACAATGCAGACATAGATGAAACCGTGGAACCCGAAGAACCTTTCTGTAGTAAATAAACAAGGTAAGAAAACAAAGCCATGTGTCTGTCATGTTGAGACGAGATTAAAAACTCAACGCCCGACACTTGGATCCATTCATCCCACACTTGACAATAAGACGCCCATGTCCGCGGGGACAGCGACGCCCGGATGAGGTCTAGCAAACATCGGAAGACGAGGTTCCACAAGTAGGCCGGACACCAGGGAAGCCGACGGGGCCAGGGACAGAAAGCGTTTGAGCTGTAAACAAGAGAGAACATCAGCGATATCGTTAGCCGTCCCGGAAACATGCCTAGCTCTAAAACAAATGTTAAACTGCAAGCATTTTAAAACCAAAAAACGCAGTAGCGACACAACTGGAGGGGAGCTAGCTGACTATTGGTCAACCACCTGCACCATGCTCATGTTATCAGACCAGAAACCACTTGGCGATCATGCAACCATTTGCCCCACAGCTCGATGGCGACACTGATCGGGAAGAGCTCCAGCAGTGTGAAGTTGCGCAACAAATCCATGCGGGCCCATGAGGTCGGCCAACACTCGGCTCACCCCTTGGAAAAAGGCGCCGAAACCACAGGAGCCTGCTGCGTCAGTGTATAGCTCCAGCTGTGAGTTCGGTACCTCCTCCCGTAGCCAACAAGACTGGCCATTGTAGGACTGGAGAAAGGATAGCTATATCCCCAAGTCGTTTCGCATTGGCTTGGTGATGCAGACATAATGGTGGGGGGCAGCCACCCCCTTCATGGCCCATCCAAGTGTCTACAGAAAGCCCTCCCCATTCAGATGACTCTACAGGCAAAGACCAAGTGACCCAGCACTGACTGAAGCTGTTTCAACTGCAGTTTTTTGGCCCTTTTGCCAAGCGGACCAGGGAGCGGAGCCTGGCCAGCCTGTCGCTGGGCAGCCGAAAAACCATTGCCACCATGTCTATTTCTATGCCCAAAAAGTCTAAAACCGTCACGGGGCCCTCGGTCTTGTCAGCTGACAGTGGAACGGCAAACCGTTCGCAGATGTCCTGAAAAACAGAGAGAAGCTGCTGACACACTAAGTAATGTAATACGGAATGGAAACCAGCCTCTTGGGCAACTACCCATTCAAAGAAGCTACTGAAGAGCTTGAAGAAATAACAAGAAATGGCACAGCCCATGAAAAGGCACATGTCAAAAAAGTAGTTTCCTTGAAAGTAGCAGCCCAGTAGGTGGAAGCACTCCTGGTGGACCGGGAGGAGGCGGAAGGCGGACTTAATGTCCGCCTTGGCCAGCAAAGCCGACTGACCGGCAGCGCTGATCAAGTGAAGTGCCTTGTCGAAAGAGGCGTAGTGGACCCTGGATTCCTCCTTATCAATGCCGTCCTTACCGAGGAGCCAGAAGGGTAGGACAGGTGGTGGATAAGGTGAAATTTTCCCTCCGCCTTTTTCGGGACCACACCAAGGGGACACACCCGCAGATTGTGGAAAGGGGGGAGATCAAATGGGCCTGTCATACACCCCAAATCCAGCTCCTTCTGAAGCTTCTTGGCCACAATGGACTCAAATTGAACAGAGGATTTCAAATTAGACGCCATGGTAGGCACATCGGAAGCAGTGAAGGGTATCCAAAAACCACGGTCCAAGCCGTCCCTCAAGATCAAGGCCTCCCTATGAATGGGGTACCAGTCTAGCCAGGGAAGCATCTCTAAGACATTCACTGGCGTCCTCTAGTTTAGAAAGGTCCGGCTTGGCTCCCGGCCTGGAAAGTGGTTGCTTTCCCTTCCGGAAACACCTGCTGGTGGGGTGACTGCCCCCGCATAGGGAGGATTGTTGCTTAGAACGGCACGCGGTGTACCACTTGCAGTGGCTCTCATTGAACAGCCAGCATAAACCTTTTCTGGGGGCAGCCGACGCTCCGGAGGGAGCGCCGGCCGGGGACTGATAGGACGAAGGCCTGTGGGGACACATCAGCAATAACCACAGGCTACCATCTTGGCAATCAAAAAACTCCTTACGTGTCGCCATTTTTCGGCGAAACTGGTTGTCGTAGTGAAACCAACACTGGCCCCTAAACCTTATATGCACCCCAAATAAGGTCTAAGTAGCAAAAGAGAGATGCGGCCAACTCCAGGAACTGCTCACATAGCAGTCCGGCATAAGCACAGAACCATTGCAGCCAGTTCCCGAACGTATGAGGAAGCTGTTTGGATTTGTCGCCCTGTGCCGCAACGTCAACACGACGAGATCTGTCAGGAGGGACAAGCGCAAGAAAATCAATAAATTCGCATTGCCAGATCTCGTCCTTTACTCCTCCGCCAAGTGCGTGCCAGTAGGCGAAACCGCCCACAGAGAGCCACCAGAGACGGAACCCGAACTAACCACCGGACCCGATACCCCCATGCGGGACAGCACCGTTTTTACGACCGTAGCTATGTGTTCGTCTGGCGGGCTTGATACGGCAGCGTCACTAGACCTACCCCAAATTAAATCACAGTCGTACTCACTGATGCACATAGGCAGAGCTGAAGAAGGACGACCAGCAGCAGATCCAGGCAGAACGTCCGGTGCAGGATCAACCGTGGTAGGGGCTGGCAGGGGCCTGTGATGTCTATCTCCTAGAGCAATGGTGGTGCCTGGCGAGGCAGGAGGATGATGACAGAAGGAGAGGTCTAGGGGTGGAGGTCCGACCACCTACCCTGAGGAGCCCGGGTGGCCAAGAACAGCAGCTGAGTAGCAACAAGAGCAATCGTGGACTCCAGACAGAGGACTCGTGGCAGGTGCAGTCGACATCCCGGGACTGGAGCAGGAATCTCCCGCCCTGCCGAGCGCAGGGAGATGAGGCCGTGTAGCAGACCGAGGCTGGGCTGCGGTGGCAGGCAGCCCGCGGGAATCTCCCGCCCAGCCGGGCGCAGGTATGCAGGGGTTCGCAATGAGGGGAGGACAGCCGGAGCAGCTCGACTGTCTCCCACCCAGCTCGGCGCAGGGAGATTCTGGTGTACAGGAGTCAGCTGGCAGGGGTGGGTGGCAGGTATGGAGCCGCGGTCTCCCGCCCAGCTGGGCGCAGGGAGACCTGGGCAGTCAGGAGACATAAGCATTGGGTGGGCAGCATGGGATGCAGTGTGATCTCCCACCCAGCCAGGTGCAGGGACATGCGGAGCAGGCAGCACAGGCTGAGCAGAGTGCACTGGCACATTTAAATCTCCCGCCCTGCTGGGCCCAAGGAGAGAATGAGCCACTGGGAGCAACAGCGCAGTTGCTGGGAGAGCCAAGGAACCGCCCGCAGGGAGATGTGAGGGGACCCTGCAGAGACTCCTGGACGGTGAGCCATGGGATGGGCTGCCCTGGCAGATGACACTTGAGAGGATCTTTGTGAAACACCTCAGCCACCACCCCACCGCGGGGGCAGTCCCAGGTACGGCAGCAGTGGGCACCCGTGAGTTTGGGACAGGTGTGGGGAGCGCTGCAGCTCCTGTCTGGCCGCACACAGGGAGGCAGCCAGGGGAAGAGGCAGCTGGAGGAGCCCAGGCGGTCCGTAGCATGGCACTAGGGCTCAGGGAGCGTGGATAGCGGGCGGAGACCCAGGCTGCAGCAGACACTGGTGGGGGGAATCTCTGGGCCTCCTAGGAGGGGAAGAGCCGGCACTCGGCTCAGCAGTGGCTTTGGGGGAGTGGGGAGGGCAGGCAGGCATGTAAGTGTCCCTAGAAGGACTAGGGCTTAAACGGGATGGCGGGCGGGCCCGCCTCTGGGCCCTGGGAGCCGGGGACCCCGCAGCAGAGTCTGCAGGAGGCGGGGAGAGAGCAAGCCACCTCAGGGGAGAGGAGGGCAAACAGCCAGTCTGCCTAACCTTGCAGGGCAGTTCGTGGACCCTGGCCAGCAGGAGCTCAGTCTCCATGGTAGAGGGACAGGGTCATCAGTTCTTCCCAGCACTTCCAGCCACGTTCCTCGAAAGACCCAGATTTGCCTGAGCTCAGGCCCAGCCCATCCCCCATAACAATCAATCCTTGGTGATCACTCAGCCACCTTGTCCTGCACCTGGCCATGCCTCCATCAGTCAAGGCTCTCTTTCCCTGGGGGGGGGCTCAAGAGGCCTTCATTCTATACATGAAAGTAAAAACCCTCCCAGATAGCAAGGATAACTTGCCACACATTTGTGGCAGTGTTGAATAGCAAGTCTGTTAACTTGCTGCACATTTTCACTGGCAAGTTGTACACTTGCAGAGCATTTGAAGCACAAGTTCTAGTTGACTCCAATATCCAATTTGTAGCAAATTTGTGTGGCAGGTCTCTGGCAAGAGCAAAGTTGCAATAGTGAGGCTACAGCAAGAGCTCAACAAGTCTACAGCATGAAAATTCAGCCACAGTGACCCCTGTGGTGGGATGACTATTGCACAACATAACTGAACCAGAACTTGCAGCAGACTTGCAGAATGTTTGCAAAGAAAGTTGATCTGGAGTCATGCAATGTGGATTTGCTGCAATTGTGCAACAAACTTGTGAAGCCTGGCAAATCTAGCAATAGCTTAGCAAGTCATTTTCAAACTTGCAGCATAAGTGCTTGCTATCTGGGCTCCTCTGTGCAGTGGCCCCCCAGCCCCCCCCCCCCCAATACTTACCTGAGCCCAATGTTCCTCCTGTGCTGTGCACGAGAGCCTCGGCTCTCCGAGGAGACTCCCTCCTCAATGACTGAAACAACAGCAGGCGCCATTGGCTCCCGCAACTGTCAATCACAGGCAGTGAGCCAATGAGGAGAGAGACACGGCTCTGTGTGTGAATGGACATGCAGAGCCGTGGCTCAGGAAAGAGCCTGCTTAGGTGCCCCCATTGCAAGCTGCTTGCACTGGGGGCACTCGGCAGGAGGGAGGGGCCAAGATCACCGACGAGGGACCCGAGAAGAGGAGGATCGGGGCTGCTCTGTGCAAAACCATTCCACAGAGCAGGTAAGTATAACATACAAAATATAATAATGTAAGCAGATGTTTAATAAATTATTCTATGTGAATGAGATCATGTAACAAATATAAAGTAGTTTTTATCCTAGTTTGATAGTGAAAATGGAAACACAATTTAACATTGCATGTTGTGCTATGGAATAGCCTCAGCGGTGGCTTATAGGGATAAAAAGTAAGACCCCAGTAAAAAATTTTAAAAAATCAGAGTTTCATACTAGAGGCTTTTTTGCTAAAATAGGTCACATCTGGTATATTTTGGTGTCTGCTTTTAGGCATGTCTTTTTTTTATTAAACTTTAAAAAAAAAAAAAGTACAGGTTCACTTTACGCTAGAAAGGACAGGATATGGTTAGATTTAAAGTGGTGTTCCGGCCGAAATGATATTTTTAAATAAAAATACCCCTATAATACACAAGCTTAATGTATTCTAGTAAAGTTAGTCTGTAAACTAAGGTCTGTTTTGTTAGTTTATAGCAGTAGTTTGTTATTTTATAAACTTACAGCAGGCCGTGGCCATCTTAAGTGTGGGCATCTAAAGCCAGACTGTATTTCTTCCTGGATCTCATCCTTGCAGATCTCACACATGCTCAGTGCAGCACAAGCAGTGTAATAGGTTTCAGGTCAGGTTTCCATAGCAACGGCAGTTTCAGAGGAAGTTGCCGACCCTTCCCAGAAGGCATTGCAAACAGGAAATGATGCAATGGGCCGCGGCCAGGGAGGAGGAAGTGAAAAATGAATACAGCAGATATACAGTAGGTGCTGAGAAAAAAAATAAAAAAATATCCAATTTGTTTACAGTGCATAGTTTAGTGAGGGATGCTGAAGAGTTGTAAAAGTGGGTGGAACTCCACTTTAAGTTAGACAGCAAAATCAAATATTACCCTAAAGCCTCATACACAGGATCGGATTTTCCGCCGGGAACTTTGTGTTGACAGACTGTTGGCCTAAAATCCGACTTTTTTGTACGCTCCATCGGATAACTGTCGGATTTTCCGTGGACAACGGCTGGCACACTTATAAATTTTCCACGGACAACGGTCTGTTGTCAGATTTTCCGATCGTGTGTACACAAGTTCGTCAGACAAAAGTCCAAAGTACAAAACACGCATGCTCGGAATCAATGCTTACAAAACAGAACAATAGCAGAAGGTGCCCAAAGGGTGGCGCTAAAGAGCTGAACAATTGTTGGCCGACAATTGTGTTCCATTTGTATGCAAGACAAGTTCCTGGCCAACTCCCTTCGGACAAAAGTCAGACGTTTTGTCTGCGGAAAATCTGATCGTGTGTACGAGGCTTTAGAGTGTTGGGTCATCTTTTCAGAAAAGAAAGGTGAACTAACATTATAAACCCTCCCCCTTCTCGATCCCCGCTTTACTTACCTCCTGTGGGTAATGCGATGTCAGTGCCCACGCAGCCAGTTTAGCGGTACGGGGATTTAATATTCCTGCTTTTCTCCCTCTTTATTCTCTAGGGCTTCTTGGATGGATCAGGGCACTTCTGATTAGTCAACATTGACAACAAGCTTGGGAAGATGGGTTTTTTGGGGCAATATCAAAAGGAAATTGCTGTTTCAGGCAGGCAGATAGAGAGACATGACATAAAAATTTGTAGTTTTGATTTATCAATAGTAAGTATAAGGAAGTGAAAGGAGAAATGACAGAAAAAGAGTTGTGAACCCAAAACATTAGGGAAGTGAGATCAGAAGCTGAGCTATCAGAGGACCATCTGCATAGGAAGGATATGAAAATATCTCAGTACATATAAAGAATACAAACCATCTGACCTACTAAGGGTGACACTAATAACAGAAAGTGTATTAATCTAAAATATTCAATTAGATTTTACAATTAGAAAACTCAAAAAATATGTTTTCCCCCTAATCTTTGCTGTACTATGCTGGATGATATCTAGTTTGGGAGGCACAAATGAGTGTGGTTTTATGAAGCTAAGATTGAATTGAAAGTGCAGCCAAAAGTTTAGATTGAGCAATATGTGACTTTTTTTCAGATTGTGAGTTATCCAAAATCTTCTGATCTTTTCAGCTGCATTGTACTACTGTACTACTGAGCTTTGCATATAGGGAAATCTGTAACTACGTTGATAAAGCCATTTGTGTGTGTGTGTGTCTGTTTGTGTATATAAATATATATATATATATATATATATATATATATATATATATATATATATATATATATATTGAGATGGTTCTACACCTTCATTTGAGTCCAGCTGTGTTTGATTATACTGATTGGACTTGATTAGGAAAGCCACACACCTGTCTATATAAGACCTTACAGCTCACAGTGCATGTCAGAGCAAATGAGAATCATGAGGTCAAAGGAACTGCCTGAAGAGCTCAGAGACAGAATTAGGGCAAGGCACAGATCTGGCCAAGGTTACAAAAACATTTCTGCTGCACTTAAGGTTCCTAAGAGCACAGTAGCCTCCATAATCCTGAAATGGAAGACGTTTGGGATGACCAGAACCCTTCCTAGAGCTGGCCGTCCGGCCAAACTGAGCTATCGGGGGAGAAGAGCCTTGGTGAGAGAGGTAAAGAAGAACCCAAAGATGACTGTGGCTGAGCTCCAGAGATGCAGTCGGGAGATGGGAGAAAGTTGTAGAAAGTCAACCATCACTGCAGCCCTCCACCAGTCGGGTCTTTATGGCAGAGTGGCCCGACGGAAGCCTCTCCTCAGTGCAAGACACATGAAAGCCCGCATGGAGTTTGCTAAAAAACAACCGAAGGACTTCAAGATGGGGAGAAATAAGATTCTTTGGTCTGATGAGACCAAAATAGAACTTTTTGGCCTTAATTCTAAGCGGTATGTGTGGAGAAAACCAGGCACTGCTCATCACCTGTCCAATATAGTGCCAACAGTGAAGCATGGTGGTGGCAGCATCATGCTGTGGGGGTGTTTTTCAGCTGCTGGGACAGGACGACTGGTTGCACTTGAGGGAAAGATGAATGCGGCCAAGTACAGGAATATCCTGGACGAAAACTTTCTCCAAAATGCTCAGGACCTCAGACTGGGCCGAAGGTTTACCTTCCAACAAGACAATGACCCTAAGCAAACAGCTAAAATAACAACAAGGAGTGGCTTCACAACAACTCAGTGACTGTTCTTGAATGGCCCAGCCAGAGCCCTGACTTAAACCCAATTGAGCATCTCTGGAGAGACCTAAAAATGGCTGTCCACCAACGTTTACCATCCAACCTGACAGAACTGGAGAGGATCTGCAAGGAGGAATGGCAGAGGATCCCCAAATCCAGGTGTGAAAAACTTGTTGCATCTTTCCCAAAAGACTCATGGCTGTATTAGATCAAAAGGGTGCTTCTACTAAATACTGAGCAAAGGGTCTGAATACTTGGGACCATGTGATATTTCAGTTTTTCCTTTTTAATAAATCTGCAAAAATGTCAACAATTCTGTGTTTTTCTGTCAATATGGGGTGCTGCGTGTACAGTAATGAGGAAAAAAATGAACTTAAATGATTTTAGCAAATGGCTGCAATATAACAAAGAGTGAAAAATGTAAGGGGGTCGGAATACTTTCCGTCCCCACTGTATATATATCTATATAGATCTATATATATATATACATAGATCTATATAGATATATATACATTATATAGTATCTATCTATCTATAGAGAGTGAGATACACACACACACACACAACCACAATTTATTTCTTAATTTATTATGTTCAGGACTAAAAACTTGGTATATCAGAAAGAAGAGTGTAATTCTCATCTGTGCTATGATCTATGCTAAGATAAGACATTAATTGATAAGAGATACCATTATTTAAACATTGCTAAAAAACCTGGCATTCAACAATAAACTAATACTGCAGACTTTTATTAACTCTGTGATTGTAAGATTCTGTGGGAAGGAGAGGAGGGGGGAGGCAGTGCCACAGTGGAACACAAGTGGGCAACAGAGAATACATGGGAAACAAATGGGCAATTACAGCAATACATAGGCAAAATACAAGGAAAATATCCCAGTAGTCTAAGCCAAATGCTTTCCACCCCAAGATCTGTTTTCCCAGACCTATCTGCACAAAATCCGAATCTTTTATACACAAAATCTGATATAAAAAAAGACGGTCTATGTAATGAGAACTATTTGGTTGCCTCTATGTGCATAGAGAGTTACTGAATATACATTGGAAAGGGTTATTTACATTAGACATCACTGTAACATCAATATCTAAAAACTGGAAAGAGTCTGTGATAACCATTCAATTTATTTTATTTATATTTCTTGTTAAACACTGATACTAATCACTTTAAATTTGAGGGCTAGGGACAGAAACGTTAAATACCAATCATAATATTATTTTCTAAATGTATTTACGATTCTTCTGTTTTCTAGTGATACAGGCACATGTATTCCAGAGAGTGGACTTTTTGGATTTATGATTAGTGTGACTGCTATGTTAGGTAAGTTTTTTCTGGTTATAAACGAAATAAAGTTACCAATTGCATGTATTTCTTATGTTGATCTGCATCCCCTGTTTTTTTTTCTATTTCTGTGATTTTGGCTATTTTTTAATATCTAGTTTATTTTTTGCTTGGCAGTTTTGTGCTGGTTTGTGTGTTGTTGCAGCTTTCCCACATGGTACCCTGTTGTTTCTTTGTTGCATGACGCAAGTCATTTTGCCTGTTTGCCTCTGCCATGCTTCTCTGTTTCTGTTTGTTCTTCTATATTTGCCCTCTGTTGTTTTTCATTAGCATTCAGCTGTTCAAACATCTTCTGTCTCCCGATATTCTAAACCCATGTTTTCATTGCTTTTTACACTTTATTCGTTTCTTCTGTTGTACTTGTACAGTACCTTGTTTCCATTCTGTTTTTTTCTGCTCTCACTTTATTTTATAAGCATATTTTCCTCAAATTATATATGCAGTGTATGTGGTATGTGTTTATGTAATGATTGTATGATATATACGTTATTTCTGGAAATCATTTCATACCAGCCCCAAAGCATTATTATGCCAGCCCAACCGCATAACGTCATTTTCTTGTTCATAAAACCATGCATTTTAAAGCACATTTGAAGAGTGTATTATACTCACCAGTGCTCATCAGCGCGGCCTCATCAGTGCCCATCAATGCAGCCTCATCAGTGCCCATCAATGCAGCCTCACCAGTGCCCATCAATACAGCCTCGCCAGTGCCAATCAGTGCAGCCTCACTAATGCCAATCAATGCAGCCTCACTAATGCCAATCAATGCAGCCTCACCAAATCCAATCAATGCAGCCTCAACAGTGCTAATCAACGCAGCCTCACCAGTGCCAATCAATGCAGCCTCACCAGTTCCAATCAATGCAACATCACTAATGCCAATCAATGCAGCCTCACCAAATCCAATCAATGCAGCCTCACCAGTGCTAATCAACGCGGCCTCACCAGTGCCAATCAATGCAGCCTCACCAGTGCCAATCAATGCAACCTCACCAGAGCCCATCACCTCAGCTTGTTCAGTGTCCATCAATTCAGCCTGTTCAGTACCCATCAATGCAGCCTGTTCAGTGCCCATCAATGCAGCCTGTTCAGTGCCCATCAATGCAGTCTGTTCAGTGCCCATTAGCCCAGTCTGATCAGTGCCCATCAATGCAGCCAGTTCAGTGCCCATCATCTCGGCTTGTTCAGTGCCCATCAATGCAACCTGTTCAGTGTCCATCAGCTCAGCCTGTTCAGTGTCCATCAGCTCAGCCTGTTCAGTGCCCATAAACTCAGCCTGTTCAGTGCCCATTAGCTCAGTTTGATCAGTGCCCATCAATGCAGCCTGTTCAGTGCCCATCAATGCAGCCTGTTCATTGCCCATCAATGCAGCCTGTTCAGTGCCCATTAGCTCAGCCAGATCATTGCCCATCAATGCAGCCTGATCAGTGCCCATCAATGCAGCCTGATCAGTGCCCATCAATGCCACATGATCAGTGCCCATCAATGCAGCCTGTTCAGTGCCCATCATCTCAGCCTGTTCAGTGCCCATCATCTCAGCCTGTTCAGTGCCCATCAGCTCAGCCTTTTCAGTGCCCATCAGCTCAGCCGGTTCAGTGCCCATCAGCTCAGCCGGTTCAGTGCCCATCAGCTCAGCCTGTTCAGTGCCCATCAGCTCAGCCTGTTCAGTGCCCATCAGCTCAGCCTGTTCAGTGCCCATCAGCTCAGCCTGCTCAGTGTCCATTAGCTCAGCCTGTTCAGTGCCCATCAATGCAGACAGTTCAGTGCCCATCAATGCAGCCTGTTCAGTGCCCAGCAGCTCAGCCTGTTTAGTGTCCATCAATGCAACCTGTTCAGTGCCCATCAATGCAGCCTGCTCAGTGCCCATCGATGCTGCCTGCTCAGTGCCCATCAATGCAGCCTGCTCAGTGACCATTAGTTCAGCCTGCTCAGTGCCCATCAATGCAGCCTGTTTAGTGCCCATCAATGCAGCCTGTTCAGTGACCAGAAGCTCAGCCTGTTCAGTGCACAGCAGCTCAGCCTGTTCAGTGCACAGCGGCTTAGCCTGTTCAGTGCACAGCAGCTCAGCAGCCATCAGCTCAGCCTGTTCAGTGCCCATAAATGCAGCCTGTTCAGTGCCCATAAATGCAGCCTGTTCAGTGCCCATAGATGCAGCCTGTCCAGTGCCCATAAATGCAGCCTGTTTAGTGTCCATAAATGCAGCCTTACCTAGAGGAGAGGAGATGGATTATACAGAGCGGGGATCTCCTGTTTACTGTTCTCAGACAATGTCCTGCCTCCTTTAAAAGACATCACCAGTGTGCTGCCTATCATAGGAGGCAGTCCAGGAGGCGGGACTTCCTCTGACAGTTGAGTAAGGCCTCTTTCACACGGACGATCCATTCAGGTCCACCTGTCAGTTTTTTAGGCGGACCTGAACGGACGCTCCATAGACCTCTATGGAGCGTCGGATGTCAGCGATGACATGTCCACTGACATCCGACCCGCTCCGATCCAAAAAAGTGTGACGGAGGAAAAACCTACTTTTCCATCCGTCTTCGGATGGAATCGGGTGACGACAGACTCTACGGTCTGCCATCATCCAATCCCGCATAGGGAAGAGCGGCGCTCTGACAGGTGCAGCGACGGACCTGTCATCTGCCTGCTCAGCGGGGATCGACGGAGTGATCCCCCGCTGAGCAGAGCGGGCTCCATAAAGGGACACGTCCATGAGAAGGAGCCCTAAGTGGGAGATCCCCACTCTGTATAATCCAGCAGCGCTCGAAACCCCCCCCCCCCACCATCCGAGACAGCCCAAGCCCCAATGGGCCCAGTGGGACTTAACTTAAATATAGAGTAGGATTATCCAGAGGTGTAACTAGAACCTTCAAGGCCCTGGTGCAAAAAAACCTTGGTGGGCCCCCCTAATTTATTTGGTCCCGGGGCCCTTTTCTCTGGTCCAATGGCCCTCCCCACTGATCCTGGGGCTCTTTACTCCTGTTGCGGGGCCCTTTTTTTATGGCCCCCGCAGCAGTGCCTTTTCATGTGTTCTGCAGTGGGCTCCCTTCCTACATCTTGGACCCTCCCTACGGTGACAGAAATTAATATATATGTCACCAGCACACCAGGGAACTCCATATAAGGGTCCAACGCAGTGGCAGAATTACCAGGGTTGCAAAGGTCACACTTGTGATCAGGCCCTGGCGTTCTGCTGCCATTAGGCTTTTGATAGTGCTGCTCTGACTTCTCTATCTCCATGGCACCGGTGGCAGTCTGGTTACATTATGGGTCTGATGGCTGCATGCGGGGGAGGGCTGGCACTATTGGTTGTAGACAGCTGAGTCCCACGTCGGTCACCTGGAAGCAGTACTATTGTCATGCCAATCGAGATGTGATCCAGGTGACGCTCCCAGTCGGATCTAATAAACACAGTATTTATAGGAATCAAAAGTACAATCATACTGTATATATCAAAAATATGTTTAGCAGCCATGTGGGCTCCATGCCAGTAAAGTTGGGGCTCTGATCAATTAAATTACTATTTTATTTAATATTAGATCCGACTGGGAGCATCACCTGGATCGCATCCTGATCAGCATGTCAGAGATGGCTAGGCAGTGCTACCGCTGCTAAGCGACCTGTGGAAGGCTCAGCTGTTTACAACCAATTGTACTCGTGCTTCTGCACATGTGCCCATCAACCCCATAAAGTAACCAGCACTGGGTCCTAATGTGCTACCACTGAGACAGAGACTAGAGACCAGTGCTGTCTATTACAGAGGCAGGACCGCAACCCTGGTTGTTTGGCCACTGGTCCACAGTGGGAGGATTCCCCCATCCACTGGAATGTGTAGATGGGGGAATTGGATCATATTTTTTTTTTCAGTGTACTGATTGAAAAAAAAAAAAAAAAGCAATCAAAGTATTTGCTGCATAAAAGTGCTAAATGGAAATTGGAAGAACAAAGGGGGAGGGAGATAGAGGAGAGAAGGGAGGGAGATAGGGACAGTTCACTGATCAAAGTTTAAATGCAGAGCTCACTCATTGGAGGGGGGAGGCTGGATGTTGGTGTCGCAGGCATACTTCACACAGCTTGGAATGTATTGCTGATATTCTTCATATTTCCCGCGCACATCTCCCCTCCCTGTCCTGCACACAGCTGTATGTCGGGATAGGAGAGTGTGCGGGGGACCGGGCAGACACAGGGGGAACAGGGACAGGAGGAGGAGCTGTATGCATCGCTCACCTCCTGTCAGTTGCTGGGATGGGGAGTGAACTCATTGAGCTGTGTGTGAGACGAGTGTCAGAGACACTCCGCTTAGCTGCAGCCACCGGCCCCTAATATGCAGACTGATTCTCCTGTCCTATGGACAGGAAAAAGCAGTCTCTTCTCTCGAACTGTCGGTGACCAGACTTCCCCGGCCCTGCAAAGCGGGAACAAAAACGGGGACAAACTTCCTCCGGGGACTGTATGGTCAGTCCGGGGACTGTCCTCGGAAACTGGGGACGTCTGGTCACCCTATTGTAGAGGTTGAAGGTTTTTTACCTTAATGCAGTCTCTGCATTTACATAAAAAAACCTTCTATTGTCAGTCCCCCCACCCCTAAATACTTACCTGAGCCTGATCTAGATCGAGCACTGTGCCTGAGAGCAGCAACGCTGCTCTATGTCCTCACTGGACTCAGTGAGAGCAACGAGAGCCATTGGCTCCTGCCACTGTCAAACAAATAGTGATGAGGGAGTGGGGGGTGGGGCTTTCAGTGGACACACAGAGCGCAGTTCAGATTGAGCTTGCATGTGTGCAATCATAAGAAGTTTGCAGTCATGTTGGAACAGGAAGGGGCCATCCCAAAACTGTTCCCACAAAGCTGGGAGCATGAAATAGTCCAAAATGTCTTGGTATGCTGATGCCTTAAGTGTTCCCTTCACTGGAACTAGGGGGCCAAGACCAACCCCTGAAAAACAACCCCACACCATAATCCCCCCTCCACTAAATGATTCGGACCAGTGCACAAAGCAGGGTCCATAAAGACATGGATGAGCGAGTTTGGGGTGGAGGAACTTGACTGGCCTGCACAGAGTCCTGACCTCAACCCGATAGAACAATTTTGGGATGAATTTGAGCAGAGACTGCGATCCAGGCCTTCTCATCCAACATCAGTGCCTGACTTCACAAATGCGCTTCTGGAGGAATGGTCAAACATTTCCATAGAAACACTCCTAAACCTTGTGGACAGCCTTCCCAGAAGAGTTGAAGCTCTTATATCTGCAAAGGGTGGGCCATTTCAATATTGAACCCTACGAACGAAGACTGGGATGCCATTAAAGTTCATGTGCGTGTAAAGGCAGGAGTCCCAATACTTTTGAAAGATCGTGTATATGCGGCAAACCCCCTGTCTCTGCTGCTGGGTCCTGAAGGCCAGGAGATTTTGGCACATTCTGGCACGCAAAGATTTTAAAGGTGGAGCTGCCAGAGAGAGGGAAGCAGGACCAACTGTAAGGGAGACCAGAGTTCCTATTTAACTAGAAGTAGGTATGAGTTCATCTCACTGTTAAAAATGAACTGAATTCCAGAAGCTGTGCCCAAAAAATGGCAGGCAGAGGGCAAAGGACTAGTCACCAGTACAGAAAGGACCGGAACACAGCATGTAATGCATAGGTGGAGGGAGTACATGACTGTGGCAGCAGTGGAGTTAACACAGAGGGGGAGTGTATATTAGTTAACCGAGGGGGAGGCACTAGGAGGGTCTTTATAAGTTCATCCCGCCCTGGGGGGAGTAACAGTTTTCCTGAAGAAAGTTCCCTGAAGAGCAGCATGGCTGACCTGGAGCGCCTGATGGAGCAGATGAGAGTAGAAGCAATGGTGAGAGGGGCAGCCTGGCTCCAGGACACCTTAGAGGAAGCAGTGAGGGGAACAGAGCCTGCATCTAGCAGGGGGGTAACGAGCGACACTAGGACTCGGCGGTCGCGGCCCCCAGAGAGGTTTTCCCCTGAACAGCGGCAGCCTGGGACTCACTCCGGTCCCTCAGCGGTCCCACCGCCAAATAGAGTGGCAAGCGAACGGGAGGGACGGGGGAGAACCGAAGGTGGACCGAATGGCGGTCAGCGGGATGTAGCGGGAGCGGCGCAGCGGCCTAGCACAGCCAGAGTGGAGAGAAGCGTTAGCCCCGCCCCCAGAGTCAGGGAGTCGGATGTGCGCAGCGGTGCACGAGGAGAGATCCCTGGGCCTTCTGGTTCCACGGCAGGGGGTCGCAGTACAAGCGAGAGAGGACGGCCGGGTAGAGCAGCGATAGTACCTGACGGCAGGACTGTGGTTCCCAACACCGGTCCGGGCAAGGTACAGCAAAAAACGACAGGCAGATGGGATACGTGGAGGCGGGGGTGTACGGCCGCGGTTTCCACGGCAACCTTGGTGTCCAGGCCGGGTGGGCATTCATCGGCTGAGGAGGAAGAAGGAGAGCACATTGGGGAGGATGAGCGGTCCGGGTCGGAGGAAGAGGCGGCCCCCCCCCCCCCTCCAGGAGGACAACAGCGGTGGAGAACAGAAGTCCGGCTGATGAGGCTACGCCTGTGCAGCCTGGTGAGTCTAATGTCATGATTTCTGTTGCAGGTCTGCCGAGTAGTGGGGGGCTGGGGGTTGCAGGTGTGAGTGAAGCTGGCAGAGTGAATGATACAAACGGGGGGCCTCTGGCTTAGGGGGTTTTCTTGGCAGGCATAAAAGAGCTCTTACAGCGTTTTGAAGCGGCAGAAAAGGGTCGCACGGGCCCGGCGGCGGCATGGGTTCCGCCGGGGGTTGCAGGTGGAGCAGAAAAAAGTGGAGGGCCGGTGGTGCAGGCCGCAGTCGCATTGCCCAGCCCAGCGGTGACAGGGAGTGGGGCCGCGGAAGGGACGGAAAAATCAGCGGAGGCAGCTGGCAGGCAGGACATAACAAGGTTGGCTGACGCGGCAAAATGCGAGGTCTATGTTTGCTATGAGGGACCGTTAGGGTCGCACTTAAAACAAGTAGTGCGTGAAAAACTGTGAAAAGGTGAGTATGTGGAAATTTTTTCACTGCTACCATTGAAAAAATTTAATCTTGATAGAGTTAAGCCGCATGGCTCTAAGAAGGAGGATGAGGAGAAGAGGAGATATCGTTTGATCCCTAGAACGTTTGCTAACTGGTTGCAAGCGTTTGCGATTATGGCAAGTGTGATAGGGGAAAAACAACCCGAGCATTGTTCGGCACTGTTTTGTTATCAAGATGCTATTTGGTGAGGCGTACAGAGTTTATGGGGGAACAGCATGGTTGAGGTATGACGAACAATTCTGACAACGGAGGGTGGTCAGGCCGGCTCTGCGTTGGGATCACAAGGACATCAGCCTCTGGATGAAATTGATGACGACGGTGAGGGCCCCCAATCAGTTTTTTCAGAGGGGGGGCAGTGGACCTTCGTCCCAGGGACATTCGGTCGGAAATAGAAAAGGGGTTTGTTGGCTATACAACACCGGGACATGCAGGTTGGAGTCGCATGTAAGGATAAACACGAGTGTTCAGGGCGGGGGGATCTCACCCCGGGTCCAGAGGTTCCAAGCAGGGAAAAGCACGTACAGGAGAGACTGCAAACAAAAGGGAGGACCCCAGTGAAGGTGGAAAGGATGCGACCGTTTCTAGGTAGGTATCCGGACAGGGCAGCAGCTCAATTGTTGGAGGTAGGTTTTTTCGGTTGGCTTTAAGATCCCATGCGAGTTGACGGTAATTCCACCGGTTCCACGCAATTTGCGGTCAGCAATGCAACATCCGGATGTTTTTTGGAGAAACTAAGGAAGGAAGTTGCATTGGGGCGGATGGGTGGCCCATTTCCAGCGGCGCCGTTTGACGATCTGGTGGTCTCGCAGCTGGGGGTGGTACCAAAAAAAAAAAAAAAAAGGAACCTGGTAAATTTAGGCTAATTCATCACCTATCTTTCCCAAAAAGGGGGGTCAGTGATCGATGCTATAGATCAGGGGGCGTGCTCCGTGACCTATACTTCATTCGACGCGGCAGTGGGATGGGTCCGTCGTTACGGTTAGGGGGCCCTGATGGCGAAAGCGGATGTGGAATCTGCTTTCAGACTACTGCCGGTGCACCAGGATAGTTTTAGGCTACTAGGTTGTCATTGGAACAATGAATTCTAAGTGGACAATAGCTTACCCATGGGCTGCTCAATATCGTGCGCAATATTTGAACACTTTAGCTCCATCGTGGAATGGGTTGTGCGGGATGTGTCGGGGGTGAATTCTGTTATTCAACACCCAGACGATTTTTCTTTGTATAGGTCCGGCGGCCTCCAGGATTTGTGTGGTGCTGTTAGCCACGCTGGAGCACATCGCAGATAGATTTGGCATTCCATTGGCTGCTGATAAGACGGAGGGACCGTGAACGGTCATCCAGTTTTTTTTTTTTTTTTTTGGGCATTGTTTCATAGATTCGGACGCAATGGAATGCAGGCTGCCGGACGATAAGCGGGAAGATCTGAATAGAGAAATTGCAGGGCTTTTGGGTTTAAAGAAAGTGCAGTTAAGGACACTACAGTCAGTATTGGGCAAGCTGAATTTTGCACGCCGCATATTACCGATGGGGAGGGTGTTTAGTCGCGGGCTTGCGTCTAGCACGAGTGGAATAGAATCACCGTGACATTTCGTGCGATTAAGAGAAACGCACAGGGCAGATTTGAGAGTGTGGTATATGTTTTGGAAGCTTTTAACGGTAGGGCACTGTGGATGTCTGGTCCAGTCAGCAACTTTGACCTGGAACTATTCACGGATGCCGCAGGTTCCACAGGTTTTGGGGCATTTTTTCAGGGACAATGGAGTGCAGGACCATGGCTCCAAGCATGGGTGGAGGCAGGATTCACGAAGAATCTGGTGCTGCTGGAGTTGTTTCCGGTAGTGCTGGCAGTGGAGCTGTGGGGAACATCATTCAGGGATCTGAAGGTGCGTTTCCATGGGGACAATTTGGGGGTGGTGCAAGTTATCAATGGGATTACGGCATCATCCACGCCAGTGATCAGGTTATTGCAACACTTAGTATTGCGCTGTCTGCAGTTGAATGTTTTCATTCATGCGGTACACTTACCAGGGGTGGAAAATGGGATAGCTGATGCGTTGTATCACTTTCAGTGGGACAGGTTTCGGGAGTTGGCGCCGGAGGCGGAGCAGCAAGGAGTACCTTGTCCCGAATGGCTGTGGGGGATAACATTGGCCTCATCGCGGGATGGATAAGGAAGTCGGTGAGTGGGTCTACATGGGCAGCGTACTCTAAAGACTGGTGCAAGTTTACCCAGTGAAGGGATCACAATTATGCCCGGTAGAAGCAGTTCGGGAATTTTTTAAAAGTTCGTTCAGAACGACCGGGCCCCTTTTTTGGTACATTTAAGTGGTGAATTTTTATCTAGATTTCAATTTGCGGCAGTTTTTACAAAATGCATACGGGGTTTGGGCCTGGATGAGAATGATTTCTCGTCCTATTCGTTTAGGATAGGAGCAGCTACGGAAGCAGTCAGAAACGGTATGCATGCACCGTTATGGGATCTCTGTTATGGGATCACTGTTATGGTATCTCTGTTATGGTATCTCTGTTATGGGATCACTGTTCTGGGATCTCTGTTATGGGATCACTGTTTTGGGATCTCTGTTATGGGATCACTGTTATGGGATCTCTGTTATGGGATCACTGTTCTGGGATCTCTGTTATGGGATCTCTGTTTTGGGATCTCTGTTTTGGGATCTCTGTTATGGGATCACTGTTATGGGATCTCTGTTATGGGATCTCTGTTATGGGATCTCTGTTATGGGATCTCGGTTATGGGATCACTGTTATGGGGATGTGGTAAAGAAGGTGGTATATAGGAGTTTTTTATTGTTCGGTTGTTTTTCTTTTCTTCTGTTTCAGATTCGTTGCTGAGGATGGTCTGGATCATGGGCCATTCTTACGTGTCCTGGGGGGCACGGAGAGGTGATGCACGTTTTTGAGGGTAGGCAATTGGGTTTCAGCAAACGGGAGGCATGTATCAAGTGGTTGGGGTTCCCCGGCATGTTGTGGGGAAGGTTGGTTGCTGAGGTTCATCGGTATGCACAACGAGATAGGCCGCCGAACGTATTAGTTATTCATTTAGGCGGCAATGACTTGTGCGTTAGGGCCATGGTAGACATTAAACGGGACATAAAGTAGGACGTTTGGCAGTTGAAGGAAGCTTTTCCTAAGATGGTGATTGTCTGGTCCGACATGGTGGCGCAGACATCATGGAGGATGGCTAGGTCGGTAGGAGGTGTGAACAGGGCACGGAGAAAAATAAACAGAGAAGTGAGCAAGTTTGTGATTAATAATGGTGGTTTAACGGTGAGACACCTTGAACTTGAGTTTGAAACCTGGAGGTATTTAAGGTCTGATGGGGTTCACTTGAACGAAGTGGGTATAGACTTGTGGGCTTTAGGTTTACAAGATGGCATACAGTGAGCACTTCGGGTGTGGAGGGGCACACAAGAATAAGGTTTTATTCTCGTGTGCTGTGGCGGGCGTTGGTCTGGGCAAGAGAAAAAAGATGGCAAAAAGTAAGAGTTTTTTTGGGAGCCAGCGTTGATATGGCTCATGATGGTGGTTCCCGGTTAATGGAGGTTAACCGGGAAGTGATAATGGGGCTCTGCGGTCATTGGTAGTCTCTGAGCCAGCTTGTCGGCTTGAGGCCTATGTGACAAATTTGATGGGACCGCAGGGTAAGTTTTTGTTATTGGACACTGATGATTATGAAGATATTGCTCAGACCAACGCTTGAGAAATTAGACAGGTTGTTTAACAGATGTTGTTGTTTTGCTGTTTTATGTTGGATATGTTTTATATCCATAGTGTTGATATTCTAAGGTATATTTGTTTAAATAAAATAGGCTGCTACGGCCTTTTATACTCCAATATCGGTGTGGTCTGAATTATTGGGGTAAGGGTTTTTAGTGGTGGCAGAAGGGCATGTTAATTACATCTGTTATCCTACAGTCAAGAAAGGACCGGAACACAGCATGTAATGCATAGGTGGAGGGAGTACATGACTGTGGCAGCAGTGGAGTTAACACAGAGGGGGAGTGTATATTAGTTAACCGAGGGGGAGGCACTAGGAGGGTCTTTATAAGTTCATCCCGCCCTGGGGGGAGTAACAGTTTTCCTGAAGAAAGTTCCCACCCACCCTCCCTTATATTGGTAAAGTATTGTTAGGATGTAGGGTATTGTATTGTTTCTTCTACAGGTGATGGTCGCAGATACGTCGTGGCAGGGGCGGGCGTTGGTCTGGGCAAGAGAAAAAAGATGGCAAAAAGTAAGAGTTTTTTTGGGAGCCAGCGTTGATATGGCTCATGATGGTGGTTCCCGGTTAATGGAGGTTAACCGGGAAGTGATAATGGGGCTCTGCGGTCATTGGTAGTCTCTGAGCCAGCTTGTCGGCTTGAGGCCTATGTGACAAATTTGATGGGACCGCAGGGTAAGTTTTTGTTATTGGACACTGATGATTATGAAGATATTGCTCAGACCAACGCTTGAGAAATTAGACAGGTTGTTTAACAGATGTTGTTGTTTTGCTGTTTTATGTTGGATATGTTTTATATCCATAGTGTTGATATTCTAAGGTATATTTGTTTAAATAAAATAGGCTGCTACGGCCTTTTATACTCCAATATCGGTGTGGTCTGAATTATTGGGGTAAGGGTTTTTAGTGGTGGCAGAAGGGCATGTTAATTACATCTGTTATCCTACAGTCATGCCTTGTTTTGTCCTGTATCTCTGTGTGAAGACCACCATCTTACTGTAGGCAGGGCTTTTGTTTTCTAATGTCATATCTTCCAGCAAGGTGAAAAGCACAGTTGTGAAATCACCAAATGTCCATCAAAATCTCATAAAACTAGCAATTTGAGGTAGAAGTGCCTTCGATCTCCGACAGTTAAGGCTATGGGCACAGGAGTGCCTAGGTGCCCTCACCTAGCAGAAAGTGTACTGTTACTTTTCAGGAGGAATTCAAGACAAAAGGTGAATCTTTTTTTTTCTGCCACTACCTAGGTACAATTAACATATTAAACGTTTCCTACAAGATAGCAAGTCTTCACTTTTCGAGTTCAGGTCCACTATAAGTCCTTTGTACATCTACATGCACTAAATTCAACCAGGAAACCAACAAAGGCAATACTAAAAGACCACAAAATCCCTGTGTTCAAGTGCCAGTCCCTTCACTATTACCATCTAGTCTGGCATATCTGCAAGACATGTCCATGTCTAAGACCTGAGCTATTTGAGTTGATCAATGTCTGTCTTGTGATGCCACGTTTTAGATCTCGTATTATGTACTTATGCGATTTAATTTTCCTAGCCTTAGGATTTTTCAGATCTCTCCATCATTGATAAGCAGTCCTCTGCTGGCCATTACTACATATACTGTAACATCATGACTGCTGGTGCTAATAAAAATAGTCATTAAAGTAAAATGAATGAAATTTTATAATGAAGACATACTAATGAAACAACTGTTGTGCTTTCATAGCTGGCAGATACCGATTAGATGAATTTAGAGCACAAATGAACTCCTAATTATTTATCATCATCATTTTACTAGCCTGCAAAGAGTTACACAAAAGTATAATTTGTCCATCACTGTACATGACAAGTGTATTCCAGATATACCCCACTTATTTTCTCTTACTGCTATACCATTTTACCAACCCCCTTTTCTTATTTAAATTAACGAGACCACACCAATCTATTGGAGTTTTAAAATGGCCATAACAGCCTATTTATTAAACAAACTGAATAAATAACTCCAATAACCTTAAATATATAAATAACATATAACTTTAGTGCAAACAACATGTTATTAACTGCAATCTGTTGGTCAATGACGGAGCTCCACCCTTTTTCCACATATCAAAACTTACACGCGGGAACCATTCCAACTTGATAGGCCTCCAGCTGTACCGCTCGGAGACAACCCCTTGCCCGCAGTGTAACCGTACCGGTATTCCATTTCGGGAATACACCGGAGGGGCCATACTATCGATGACCCCCCACCCCTTTTTACCACATTTTGTTTACCGCTACCGTCACCGACCAACAGCAAAAACACAGCCAGACCACAGCTGTCATGACGACCACTTCCTCCGAATCTGAAAAATAAACACACACATTAACCACACTAACAACAAGCCTAATAGGGAGGGAGGGTGGGAAAATCTGCCTCCTCGTGTCTCTTCCTTCTCCACTGACTCCGTCCCAGCTCCGCCCCTCCTCTTATATGACCCCACCCCTAAAGTTTCCTGCTGGCTCCACCCCACTACAACCTGGCCAACTTAACCCTGTGTGTGTCACTAGACACACTGTCATGCCCGGCCCTGCACTATTCTCTTCTTCTTTCCTTTTCGTTCCGGGCCTCACTTGACAAGTGTATTCCAGATATACCCCACTTATTTTCTCTTACTGCTATACCATTTTACCAACCCCCTTTTCTTATTTAAATTAACGAGACCACACCAATCTATTGGAGTTTTAAAATGGCCATAACAGCCTATTTATTAAACAAACTGAATAAATAACTCCAATAACCTTAAATATATAAATAACATATAACTTTAGTGCAAACAACATGTTATTAACTGCAATCTGTTGGTCAATGACGGAGCTCCACCCTTTTTCCACATATCAAAACTTACACGCGGGAACCATTCCAACTTGATAGGCCTCCAGCTGTACCGCTCGGAGACAACCCCTTGCCCGCAGTGTAACCGTACCGGTATTCCATTTCGGGAATACACCGGAGGGGCCATACTATCGATGACCCCCCACCCCTTTTTACCACATTTTGTTTACCGCTACCGTCACCGACCAACAGCAAAAACACAGCCACAG
This sequence comes from Aquarana catesbeiana, assembly GCF_042186555.1. Classification (NCBI taxonomy): domain Eukaryota; kingdom Metazoa; phylum Chordata; class Amphibia; order Anura; family Ranidae; genus Aquarana; species Aquarana catesbeiana. The sequence goes on along the minus strand of NC_133326.1, from coordinate 316,142,348 downwards.
CCCGAAAGGATGAAACCTTATCCTTAAGGGCCCCTCCACACACTCAGTGCCCTTTGGATTCCTTCTTGCAGACCCATGGTCCACAGATCAGTCCCCACGTCTGTGAGGTGAACACCATCCCTGCGTAAGTACAGGCCTACATTAATTTCCAGCTCTCTGTGTCTTATCACCAAGCCCCCTTGTTTTACCAAAAACCTCCCCACAACTTTATTAATGCGAATGCGTGCCTTGTTCAGCCGTTCCACAGACCTTGCCATCCGCCAGGTGGTGCGTGCCACCATGTCGGACCATACCAGCAGAGTATTGGGAAAGACCGTGCGAATATATAACAAATCCGCCTTAACACTTGCTAGTATATCTCTCACCGTGCGTACCCCTAGATCGTTCCCTCCTGCATGGATCACCAACACATCAGGGGGTCTGTCCAACCAAGCATAACGCTCCACCTCCGTGACCACTCTGCCCCACATCATCCCCGGTCTCCCCAGCCACCTGATGTATGCCTCTCTCCTCGATACTCCCAGCTGCCTCCCGTCCGGTCTCGCATCACCTCTCCTGGCCCCCCAACACACATAAGAGTGCCCAAGAATCCAGACGAGGCGCGGAGCACCTCTCCCTGTAATAAAATCACACCAAGGTAACGTCATTCATCATCATTTTTTTTTTTTTTTTTTAAACACTTTATTCAATTCTCCCCTTTTTTTTTTTTTTTTTTTTACGTTATTCCACAATCATTTGAGGTCGTACGTAGGTGCGGAACCTCCTCGATTCCCATCTACCGATCCTCCTCACTGCTGCCTCATCCAACCCGCATCTGGCAGCTTCAGTAGCCGCCCCAATGCGGAAGGAGTGTGAAGCGTAAGCCTTCCCATCCAAACCCAACTTCCTCAAACATTTCCTAAACACTGCTACAAATTGGAATTTTGATAGGTAAGACCCGTCTTCGTGACGCAAAAATGGCCCATCCCCCATTGGCCGTACCTGCGCCAGTTCCTCGACCGCCCTTACCGGGCATACCGTGGATCCTGGCAGAGCGTACACCCATACATCCACTCCTTTACCTGTCTGATCGGTTTTTGACCTCTGCAGTCTCAAGCACACTTTATCCCCGTGTAACCTAACGTCCTGTACCATAATGCCACCCGCATCCCCCCGTGCTGGGCTCACAAGCTCCCCAATTCTGAACGCCCCAAAAAAAACCAACGAGAAAGCTGCCGTAAACAGCAAACATTCATAACTTGAAGAACATACTAACCTTAACTGTTCACAAATGGCCACCAGGTTTTTAAAAGTGACAGGCCTTCTTTCATCTTTTGTTCTTTTTCCTCTCTTGTACCCTTTTATGGCTTGCCTAACCCAAAAATCTTTTGTCCAATCTTCCCACCTTTTTAGCTTGAAAAGGAATGACAAGGCCGCTATTTTCTTTTCAATAGAAGACACCCCCACCCCATTTTCCATATTTCTGGACACGAAATACAAGACCAACAATCTCGCTTCAAACCCATCCTTGTCTATCCCAATTTCTTGCCGTAAACCTTCCCATTCTCTCCATACCTTCATATAGGCCATCCAGGTGGACTTACTCACTGACTGCTGAATCCATCCTGCGGCGACTCCAATGCCAGCTCCCAGATCCACTCCGGGCAAGGAATCCCTTCCTTTTCCGCTGCCGGGGCTAATTCCCTGAACTTGTCCCACTGAAAGCGAGACAGCGAATCAGCCAGTGTATTATCAACCCCTGGTATGTGTACCGCATATATAAAGGTATTCAATTGCAAGCACCGCAATACCAACTGTCGCATTAGTCTAATGACAGGTTGGGAAGACGCTGACATGCGATTGACCACCTGCACAACCCCCATGTTGTCACAGTTAATTCTCAACTTTAAATTCCGACAAGACCGCCCCCATAACTCCATCGCCAGCACCACCGGAAATAATTCCAGTAGTACCAGGTTCCGAAGAAACCCCGCTTCCACCCATGATTGTGGCCACGGCCCTGCGCTCCATTGCCCTTGAAAATAAGCCCCGTAACCAGTAGAACCTGCCGCGTCCGTAACAAGTTCCACATCGAAGTTACTTACCGGACCTGACATCCACACTGATCTTCCGTTGTAAACTGACAGAAATTGATACCATACCTTCAGGTCCTCCCGATGTTCCCTCGTCAGCCTGATAAAATGAGTTGGGGCTTTAACTCCTGCCGTGGCTGCTGACAGCCGCCGACAAAACACCCTACCCATGGGTATGATCCTACAAGCGAAATTTAGCTTACCTAGCAACGACTGCAGTGTCCGCAACTGCACCTTCCGCCTTCCGTGAATCTCCCGGATTTCCTTCTGTAAATCCAATAACTTCCTTTGCGGCAATCTGCATTCCATTGCTATGGAGTCAATTACTATGCCCAGAAAACTAATTTCGGTTGTCGGGCCTTCTGTCTTTTCGGCTGCCAGTGGCACTCCGAACCTTCCCGCAATGTGCTGCAACGTTGACAGTAAAATCGCACACACACTGGATGAAGGAGGACCTATACACAGGAAGTCGTCCAAATAATGGATAACCAAATCCAGCCCTGATACATCCCTAACCACCCACTCCAAAAAGGAACTGAACGCCTCGAACATGGCGCAAGAAATGGAACAACCCATGGGCATACATTTATCGACGTAAAACTGATCTTGCCAGTGGCAACCCAGCAGCCGAAAACTGTCCGGATGCACTGGCAGTAGCCGAAACGCCGCTTCTATGTCAGATTTCGCCATGAGCGCCCCTTGTCCAAACCTCCGAACCCACCGCACCGCCGCATCAAAAGAAGTATAGGACACCGCGCAGGCATCAGGGTCGATGAAATCATTGACCGAGCCCCCTTTTGGAAAGGATAAATGATGAATTAATCTGAACTTATTCGCCTCTTTTTTGGGCACTACTCCCAACGGGGACACCACCAGATCCGGTAAGGGCTTATTTTTAAATGGCCCTACCATGCGGCCTAATGTCACTTCTTTTTCCAACTTCTCTCCCACCACCCTTGGGTGTTGCAATGCTGATTTCAAATTCCTTGCCATAGGGGGAACAGCCTCCAAGGCGCAAGGTATTTTAAACCCCTCCCGAAAACCCGCAGTAAGCAACGATGCCGCCTCCCTATCCGGATACTTACTTAGGAAAGGCAGCATCCTTTCCACCTTCACCGGCGTCATCCCTCTTGTTAACAGGCTCCCCGGTACGTTTTCCTTTTTTAAAGCATCTGGCCAGTGTGTGAGCTCCCCCACATCCTGAGCATTCGTGCTTGAATTTGCACGACCCCCCAAACTTGCAGTGTCCTTCGTTGTATTGCCAACACACTCCCCATTTCTTGCCGGCCGGTAGTCCTGAGGAGTGTGCACCCCCGGCCCCCCCTTGAAAAAACTGAGGAGAGGCCCTAGCCGAGGACATAAGTCTCATCCAAAGGCTGATGTCCTTATGGTCCCAACGCAGGGCCGGGCGAACCGCTCTGCGTTGTCGGAACTGCTCGTCCTAACGCAGCCAAGCCGTTCCACCATAAACTCTGTGTGCCTCCCCAATAGCATCCATATAACAAAACAACCCAGAGCAATGCTCCGGATTCTTTTCGCCAATGACGCTGGCCATGATAGCGAACGCTTGTAACCAATTGACAAACGTCCGCGGAATCAACCTGTACCTCCTCTTCTCCTCATCTTCCTTCTTGGAGTCATCAGGCCTAACCCTGTCCAGGTTGAACTTTTCCAACGGCAACAAGGAAAATATTTCCACGTATTCCCCCTTTTGAATCTTTTCCCTAACCTCCTGCTTCAGATGTGCACCCAGCGGGCCCTCAAAACAGACATATATCTCGCATTTTGCTGCATCTGCAATCCTGACTATGTCCGCCCTACCCGCCGCCTCTGTTGCCCCGTTTTCCCCCGGCTTCTCTTTAGCCCTACTCGACTCAAGGGCCTTATCAGCAGACACCCCCGTGGAAGGTTCCACCTCCCCACCCGCTAATGCCCCCACGCCGATTACCTGCGGCACTCCCCTTGTGGCCGCCTGGGTAGGTAGCTCCCCAAAACGTCCTACTAGCGCCTTTAGGCCCTCCAACAGCTCACTCAGTTGTCCCCCTGACCCCGAACTGGCGGATCCTTGTCCCGCCACTTGGTGGTCCTGACCCTGCGACACCCGTGGTGGTCGGGTTACTGCCCCTGCTGTACCTGGGTTAACTACCCCCCACATATTTTGTAAAGCAGTAGTAAAATCTACATTGTCATTGGACTTACCGGGCTGACCTGGAGACCTCCCGACAGCCGCTGGTCTGGTTTCCACCGCCGTGTCCTGCTGGTGCGCTTCCACCTCGCCTTCTTCCAACTCCTCATCTTCGGACCGGTCCCCCTGGGATGGGCTCGCCGGCGTGGTGAGCCCCCCAGGCGCATCCCTCCTGGAGGCCGTATGCACCCGTTGACCCATGCCTCGTCCGACCTCTGCAGCTCTGCTTCCCGCCTGAATTCCACGCCGCCCTGAAATGGTTGTGACCGGGCCGGCCTGCTCCTTCCTCCGACCGTCCCTGTGGAGTTCCCTCTCCCCGCCAGGCGACCGATTGCCACCTGCGTTGTCAGCGGTGCTTCTCCTCCCCGTCCTGGGCCCTGTAGCTGCACTTCTCCCACTTCTGTCCTCCCCCCTCGGCTCGTACGAAGCTGCAGGGGTGTTCTCTCTATCTGCACGCCTGGGTCCTGTTCTAAGTGAAGCGGCGCCATCTTGACCCGTAGCCCCGCCCACCGCGCTGCGGCCGCGGCGTGTGTTTTTCCCGGGCCTTGCATCCGCCATCGGCTGGCTCCTCTTGGCTGGAGGGGCTGACTCTTCTCCCCTTGGGCTACGTGCCTGGCGACCCGTCCGTCCGTCGGGTCCAGGCGAATACCGCGTCGGCGGCCGCGACTTCCGCGCACGGGCAGTCCCCTCACCTCCGTCCGCCGATCCGCCTGCTTCTACCTCAAAGAGCCCTGCGACCTGACTCTGGAGCCACTCCGGTCCCTTGGATGCTGCCGCCTGCCGCAAACGAGCCAATATAGCGTCGATGTCGGCCATTGTTGTAGAGGAGCAGAGAAAATCTGCCTCCTCGTGTCTCTTCCTTCTCCACTGACTCCGTCCCAGCTCCGCCCCTCCTCTTATATGACCCCACCCCTAAAGTTTCCTGCTGGCTCCACCCCACTACAACCTGGCCAACTTAACCCTGTGTGTGTCACTAGACACACTGTCATGCCCGGCCCTGCACTATTCTCTTCTTCTTTCCTTTTCGTTCCGGGCCTCACTGTACAGCCTGTGGACTATCAGCAGAAAAAAAAGTTCTAAAAAATTGGCTAAAGCACTGAAGCTTGCTTGACCCCTTACACTGTCTGCTGAGGACCACCCCAGCAAGGGGTCACCTCTCCTCTCTTGCCCATGCATGTCAACACTTTATTGACATGGTTCACATTAAAGTGATATTAAACCCTCAATTTTTAAGCATTTTCAGCAGCTGATTTAATCATTTACTGGGTATGCAGCTTCTTCATCTTTTAATCCTTGCTTATGTTCCAGTATAAGTTGACACACTGACCGTTGATCCAGGTTTCCTGCTTCAGGATGGCTCCTTTCTCTTCCAGTGACCTATGGAACCACCGTTGCATGCAGGGAGTTGTGTCTCCCTACACTGTACGCATCAATGGAAACACACATCGCCGTAGTATAGGATGGCTTCCCCTCTCCAAACTAACAGGCTGACTCCAGACTGCACTGTCCACCTTTAAAGCTTTGCTAGTGTAAGAATTTTAACAAATGGTTTACTGGGGAATGTTTCTGTTCAGTGTGTTAAGCTAAGAAACTTTGAGGGTTTAATACTACTGTAGTGGTTCCCCCTAGGGGCTGCTGAGTGATGTGGCCCACCTGTCACCCTGCCCAGCATTCACTTCCAGACACCCTAATGCCTCGTACACACGATAGGATTTTCCGACAACAAAATCCATGGACTTTTTCCGACAGATGTTGGCTCAAACTTGTCTTGCATATACACGGTCAAACAAAGTTGGTCGGAAATTCCGAACCTCAAGAACACGGTGTTGTACAACACGTGTGACGAGCCGAGAAAAATGAAGTTCAATAGCCAGTGCTGCTCTTCTGCTTGATTCTGAGCATGCGTGGAACTTTGTGCGTTGGAATTGTATACACATGATCGGAATTTCTGACAACGGATTTTGTTGTCGGAAAATTTGGGAACCAGCTCTCAAATTTTGTGTGATGGAAATTGTGATAGAAATTGTCCAATGGAGCCTACACACGGTCGGAATTTCCGACAACAAGCTCCTATCAAACATTTTTCCGTCGGAAAATCCTATCGTGTGTACGGGGCATTAGACGATGAAAAGTCCATCAGCTTTGTTTTTTTGTATTTTATTGAGGTATTAGAACTTGGATGGGGTTAACATACCTCCCAACATTTTGAGATGGGAATGAGGGACACTTACCAGCAAACGTATGTAGGCATAGGACGCGCTCACATCCCCTTTAAGGAGAATTAACCAAAAAAAAGTTAATTAAATCCACAAGGGCTTTTTTTTTTTACCATTACTATTCCTTTATACTGGCTTTTAAAATTTACAAATGCAGCTATTAAGAAATTTGGATGAAATGTTTAGCACTGGGAAACACTTTTTTGAAAGATAAAAAGTGCATTTTATATACAACTATATAGATCAGACCAAAATGAGGGCCAAATGAGAAGGAAAGAGGGACAGAGGGACATTGCTCCAAATCAGGGACAGTCCCTCGAAGTTAGGGACAGTTGGGAGCTATGGGTTAAGGCAGTTATGAGATGCCCAGAAAAAGCTTCTTGAATGGCTTGGGACAATTTAGACACTCTCCTCCTGCACAACACTTGCTGCAGACTATCTTTCCTTCTCCCTCCAGCACAGTTCTTCAGGTGCAGCTAGCACATGGTTAGACCTGGCAGTGGTTTCAGCCAGGCCTTAGCAGAGTGCTTTATTACAGGCAGGGACCACGGACCCCTATAGTGTAGCAAAGAAAGTTCTGGTGCTAGCTGCCCTCTTTGGCGGACTACTGATTCCAGTCAGCCCTTTGCAGACCCTAACAGCCCTCCTGGCTGCAGCGGCCTGTCTTCACTGCCAGTAACATCACAGTCTCTCCCGCTGGCTCTACATCCATCTCAGACTGCACACTCCCAGTCTGCTCCAGCATGCCTCTCCCAGCTCTCCCAGCTGTGCCTGTCACTCACCAACACCTGGTGGATACCTCCTGGAGACTTGCCCGGCAATATTCTCCCACTGCTGTTCAGGACACCCGTTGGGTTGTATGAGGTTCCCATTCAGCTCTGATCCCCTGGCCCAAGGTCACCCCCCCCACCAGAGTAGGGGGCTTCCTATAATGCCCCGACGGCCTAATACTCCATCTCCAGTTCTTCCACCTGAACAACTCCTCCCCAGCTGGTCTGAATCTCAGTATTTAAAGGGTAAGTTCACCTTTACAGAAAAATCTGGACCACCGCAACCTCCGGTTCTAAGCCTCGGTATATCCGTGCCAGGTGTCCGGCCCTTAGAAATCCTCTGAGCTGAATGTCCAAGACTTGCCTTGTAAGGGGGATGTTTTGGAGCATTCTAACTTGTTAGCGCCGTCACTTGGGCGGCACCGACCAATCAGCAGCCGCATAGCCAGACCTGTCAGGTATGCAGAAGACGCGAGGATGGAAAGAGGATTTCTAAGCCCCGGGCTCCTGGTGAGGATATACCTGGGCTTAGAACCGGAGATTACGACGGTCCAGGTCAGCGGGAGCGAGGTGGGGGACCTGTGTAAATTCACCTTAAAAAATTTTCTGTAAAGGTGAACTTACACTTGAAGGCGGCCTGCCCCCTGCCAATTCAAGTTCGGGATTGGTCAGGGCTCCTTAGAACATCCCAGACAGCTCCACCCTTCTTACCCACCTTCCTTCTAGAAGCCTCTCGAAGCAGAAGAGAGGTAACTGAAAGATAATGCTATCTGTGAGTCACCAGCCTACTCTAGGCTACTCCCAGCCCCCAGATCGAAACAAACAAGCCTAGCTTTTGGCTAGGCCTGCCTAAATTTACCTGCTCTACAAAAAAACTCACTCTAGCACCTACACTAGGTAGAGGGTGCTACACTACATTTTAATTAATTAATTAATGGAGGCAGGCATAAGCAGGTGCCCTTGGGGCCCCACTAGAGGTGCCTCTAATCTTCTGGTAGTTGTTCCCCATAAACTGGAAGTAATTATTGTTGAGTGCTAGATAAAGAAGCTCAACAATATATTCATCAATAGTGCCATGATGATCTCAGTACCACGGTTCCCATACACAGCGTGTTAGAGCGAGATGCCTTTTTGGTGGTCATAATTCCCTAATTCCATAATGCCTGCTGCTGGACTCAGTTTCCATCTACTGTTAATGGCCATGGCTGGAAGATTAATTTACAGGTGGACCATTGCACAGTAGTTGAAATGCAGTTGCTATAGGATTTAAGCTCAGAGAGGGCCCTTAGTCTGTGTTCTTACCTGTTTGGTCTGTTCCAGTTTGAATGAACATCAATTGTGCCATTATTGCTTGTCTGAATAATTGCAGATGTGTGCATGACCCTGGGTCCATTTGTTTGTGTATGTGTGGCCTCTCTTTTGTGTGTGTGTTGTAACAACATTGTCCCAATTTGTGGCCATTTGGAGGGTTGTTGGTCTTTTTCATTTTTCTAAATACTGCACTTGGTTCTCAGTTTACAACGACTTGGCTGGGTGGTCATCTTTGACCCTCAGATTTTGCTCTATTGTACATTGGATTTTTTGTTGAGTGACCCCACCCGAAAGGGTGAGACAGTGTTGTTGAACCGTGAGCAGCGGTGACTTACGATTATAACCCTTAGTTGGTGAGTTGACCTCAGTGTTTTTTTTTCAGTCATTTGATGAGAGCGCTTACCTTACACCTTTTATCCCATTTCCCCTGGGGTAGATGACAGGGTGTAACATGGCACATAGTGACATGGGTGCCTGTAGGGATCCGGACCAGGAGATCTTGTATCAAATGGAGAGCTGAAGACTGCAGCAGGAAAGCTGGCAGGTGCAGGATCTCAGGTGTGTGGTCAGGTGGGCAGAAGTTGGCAACAACTGGGCGGCAGAGGTACAGAATCATAAACCAGGAGTGGAGTCAGAGCCAGGCCAAGGTCAGTATCGGACGAGCAGAGAAGGCATCGGAACAGCAGACAGGAGGCAAGGTCAGGTCACAAACCAGAGTCAGCAACAGAGTTTTAGGGAACAGTCAGAGTCAAACAGGCTGGGTCAGAACACAGACGTAAACACACAATCAGTTCACAGGCAGAAGGTGCTAACGACCACTCTGAAATGATCCTGAGTTATTCGGTGCTATAAAACGTCAATACTTTGGCCTGGGCACTTTCACCCCCTTCCTGCCCGGGCCAATTTTTAGCTTCCAGCGCTATCGTGCTGTTGCATGGTCATGCAACACTGTATCCATCTTAAATTGTTATTATTATTTTGAGATGGATAGAGCTTTGTTTTGGTGGTATTTAATCACCACTGGGTTTTTTATTTTTTGCTAAACAAACAAAAAAAGACCAAAAATTGGAAGGAAAAAAATACTTTTTCTTCATTTCTGTTATACAATTTTGCAAACAAGTAATTTTTCACTTCACTAAGGCTGCACTGATGGGCACTGTTGAGGCTGCACGCTGCACTGATGAGGCAGCACTGATGAGGCTGCACTGATGGGCACTGATAAGGCTGCACTGATGAGCACTGATATGCAGCACTGACAGGCACTGATAGACGGCACTGATAGACGGCACTGATATGCTGCACTGATTGACACTGATACATACCTCCCAACCATCTCTGATTCGCCGGGACCATCTCAGGATTTGATCCATGTCCCGGAGTCCCGGCGAATCAGGGCTGAGTCCCACAACACCCGTGGCTTGTGCGGGGTGTCTTGGGTCCCACATGCTGCAAGTACTTTGTATGGCAGCCTGCTTTCTCTGACACACATACACACTCAGTTCAGAAGCAGAGTGCACTGAACCTGCCCCCTCCTCCTCCTCCTGCTGTGAAGTTTTCCTGTACACAGAGGAGGAGGCAGAGAGCAGGCACACCACTCTGCCGGAACAGCGCTGAGTGTCCAAGGGGTTCGCTGTTCTTGGACATGGGTGCCTTTCAAGTGCAAACTGACAACAGCTTTCTGAGCACTCTATACAACTGAGGATCCAATCAGTCCACCACAGAGTGTACCTCCACTCATCACAGCATTGCCAGAGCCTATGGAACCTGATATGCACCTGATACTCGGAGATCAATGAGCCTTAAAGTGGTTGTTAACCCAATTGCCCCCAATAATCAGGCACACAGTACATGGTTCCCTAAGCATTGCAGCATCTTCTTCTTATTGAAGAGTGTAAATGCCTTTTATTAGCATTTTTTAGCTCTCTCAATTGTCCTATTTCATCTCCATATCTGAGCCAAGGGAGCTGAGTAGGAGGGAATCTCTTATCTTCTTCCCTTTGGCCGTCAATGCAGTGTGTATGAGAGGAGAGGGGAGAGGGGAGGAGAGGAGAGGAGAAGGGCGGAAAGGGGCGTGGCTGGGAGTGTAGGAGATTGTCCTTTCTCACTCTAGACTAAATGTTGACAGGCAGAGGGAAGGGAAGGAGGGGGGAGCTGAAAACAGGCAGAGCGGAGACCTGCGGATGACGCAGACACGCATTTAGACAACGGTATCTTGGCTTAGCAGCCATGATAATCGTGGTCTGTTCTCAGGGGGAAGACAGGAGCTGGCAGGATCAAACAGGTATTATAAGAGATACAGAGAAGTAAGGCAAAAAGCAAAAGCACCAAGCTGCAGCTTTCACATTAAACGGACAGGAGCACCATATTTTTTTTTTGGGGTTAACAAACGCTTTAATGCTGCACTTATGACCCACAAGTTGCCAACAGTCAGACACTACCTTCCCAATACCTCCTAAGCCACTTTTCCTTCCTACACATCTGTCTCAGTATAAAAAGCATTGCTCTCTGGCAAGGTGACCCAACATAGACACTCACACTGGCAGAGGACTGCTCATGTGCGGTACACCCCAGTGTGCATACTTGACATTTGACACTTGTACCAACTTCCCCATATTACCTGCTTTAGCTACTTTGTGTCCTGAAGTTCCCTTTAACTGGGCTCCAGCAGTGACTATCACCTAAAGAGGACACCCCAGTAGCTTGGGAAATGAGTCTCCATGTCTCTAAGGTCAAGGGGGTTGCCAATGGAATGCTGATTGTCTGAAAACAAGAATGCAGAACAGATGGGGTAACTCAGAACACTTTTCTAATGCCGTGTACACACGACCGGACTTTTCGACAGCAAAGGTCCGATGGAATGAATGCACCGGACAATTCGATCATGTGTGGGTTTCATCGGACCTTTGCTGTAGAAAAATCAGACGGACTTTATAAATAGAACATGTTTCAAATCTTTTCGGTCGAAAAATCCGTTTGTCTGTATGCTAGTCCAACAGACCAAAACGACGCAAGGGCAGCTATTGGCTACTGGCTATGAACTTCCTTATTCTAGTCCGATCGTACATCATCATGTTCGAATCAGTCGGACTTTGGTGTGATTGTGTGTAGGCAAGTCCGTTGCGTCGGAACTCCATCGAAAGTCCGTCAAAAAGTCCTTCGGAGTTCAGTCCATCGAAAGTCCGCTCGTGCGTACACGGCATAACACCACTTTTATATGTAATTGTACTTGGATATTTACAGTATATTTATGTATGGATGGCAAGCCTACAAAGTTCACTTGGAGTGATTTGGGGGTGGGGGAGAGAATATGTTAAAGGAGACAATTTAGGATTGAAGAGGACTTGTGTAACAAGGGGGGTTGGATATGAAATCGATTCCCCTTTACCCCCCCAGCACAAATCTTCTCCCCTCCCAAAGCACCCCCTACCATATATTCTCTCTCCCTCAAGTCAAAGAGATGCTGGCTGCCACAAAGGGGACGGCCCCAGGCACCCCACAAGAGATGCAGTGCAATTGCCCAAACTAGTGCCCCCCTGCCAAGTTAGTTGAGCCAAGTGTGGACTCCAGGGCACAGGGCTGGTTTACACCATGAATTTACACAGGATCGTGCTGTGCATTCTGTGCAATTCACATGTGACCTGGGTGCAGTACGATTTTAGCCCATTCATTTGAATGGGCTGAAAGCATGCCAGACCGCACCAAAAGTAGTGCATGCACTGCTTTAAATACCGCACGGCAACTGGATTGCATGATATAACTTTACCATGTGAGCAAACTCACTGCATTTGCGACCAGTGTTTGGGGTGTCGTTAAGTTAACATTAACATCTGCTGCAAATCCCAACTGCAGTGTGTTTTTAACACGGTGCAGGAAACGAGCATGGAAATGCAGATGGAGGGGGGATTTGGGGGGTGGAAGAAGATTTGTGCTAGAAGAGGGAAAATAATTTATGCTGGGAGGATAAGGATCTGTGCTAGAAGAGGGATGGGGGGGGGATTTGTGCTTACAGCGTGAGAGAATTTTTGCTGGGAAAAGAAATTTGGGGGGATTTGTTGTGCTGGGAGTGGAGAATGGGGGGAAAAAGGATTTGTGCTGTGAGGGACATGGGGATAAGTGCTAGGACAGGGAAGAAGGGGTAATTGTACTGGGACTGGGGATTTGGGGAGGGTGGAGGAGGACTTGTGCTGAGAAAGGGGGAAGAAGATTTGCGTGGGATTTGTTCTGGGAGGGGGAAAGAAGATTTACTGGGGGGGGGGGTCAGTATGCAAATTAGTGCTGGCTTTGTTTTTGGAGAGGAGGGAGTGGGATTTTTTTCTGAAAGGGTAAAGTGGGGGAGAGTATTGCTTGTGGGGCGAATTTCGCATGCTCCTGACCCCTACACTGTGCATTACATGCCTCTGAGTCCTACACTCTTTTTGTTTTGTACTCCTGACTCTTACTATGCATTACACACTCCTGTCCCTTGTCCCCTTGATTAGCAGTAGCGAGAGCCCTAGGAAGGGTCAAGGTACAGGAACTGCTTTGTCTTCAACAGAACTTCTAAAAGGTGGAGATGTTAAGCTGCTGGGAATTCCTAGGTAGCGGCCCTCTGACTTACCTGAGTAGGCAGCTACTGAGCACAGGTAAAAGTTACTTACAGCACTGGATTCACAAGGCTGTAGGTAACACAGTCCCAAATGATAGAAGTGCATGGATGCACACAGAGGCACAAAGGAGAAACACAGGTAGGAGTGCTCAGGTGCTGGTGTTGAGAGGCTGGCAGGAGCTCACAGGGAAACCTGTGCTGAGGAGCAGAAGACTGACAAGCATGCAGAGGGAGATGCGGTAGTGAAAGAAGACTGGATGCTGGAAGGAGAGCAAGGGGTCCCAGAAGCAGGATACAGGCTGCAGAACCCAAAGATCATAGGAGTAGGCTCGGGATCACAGGCACAATGTATAGTTCAGGGTTCACGTGGATTGCACAGCTGGGTGAAAGCTAGAATACATTGGGAGCACAAGGCTGAAAGCAGATTTGGATACACTGGGAACACAAAGCTGGAAGCAGGCTGGGATACACTGGAAACCCAAGACTGGAATTGGCTGGAATGAAACTGATGACACTGGGGAAAGCGAGGGATCACTGGAGGCACACTGGATACAGGCTGGATGGACACTGGCAACACTAGAGGTCAAAAAGACACTAGGAGGCACGGGGAAACACTTGAGAAATAATTTGTCTAGCTGCTAGCTTTCTGGCGTGTTGCTTGAACACTGAGCATCCCATATGCTAGCTCTTTAAGCACCCTCTCTGTGACTGGCTGCTGTGTCAGCGGAAGCAGGAAGCCAGCATCTTCATACAGTGGTAAAGACATGACACTGGAGTATAGAACAGGTGAATGTGACCGCTATTCTCTAATGAGTACTAGATGTTTCTTAACACATGGTCAATTTTATTTGATCATACAGTATATTTTGCATGTTTTATAACTTTGCTAAAAATGATTTTCTTTGTAATGGATTTTGAATTGTTATTGTGTTTTCTTTCATCAGGTGCAGCAACAATGTATGTACGATATAAGATAGTCCTGGAACAAAATAATAGATCTGCATTTCTGTGTAGATATTTCAACTCCGTGTCTTTGGCAATTGGAATAATTGGCTGCATTGGAATGGGCATTGTGGCTTCTTTTCAGGTAAGTTTCATAGAAATTAGGTACAGAACCACAAGTTTTGACTACTTTAGGAATATTTAACAGGATACGTGTGTAATATATTTCTCTTAGATAGTTTATGTCATCTATACTAACTAAAACCTTGGGGAAAAGACATTTGAAGATGTAATTGTTACCAATCAGTAAAACACTGACAGCATGGTATATTATTTGTAATTAAGATTTGTAGAATGATGTTCTACCAGGACCATTGAAAACAATAAGGGACCCTAAGCAAATATCTCATAGAGTGTGTGCACCCCTCTACCACCAACACACACTCACACACACACACACTTTCTTACATTTTATTGCATCAAAAAACTATTGCCATCCTTCCTTAATGAAACCAGCCCAGACTGAGTAGCAAGGGTTCCTAAGCATGCATGGCAGTGAGTTAGTTCAGGCATGTAGGATTAAGAAATGTTGCTAAAAGACTCCCTACTGTCTTACACCTTTGACCCCCATCCCAACCCCAAACCATTATACAAGAGTTAGAGCAAAACAATTATAATAATGAACTCTGACAGCTCTGACAACATCCACACAATGAAGAACAATGCTTAGGAGCAGGACACAAAAGAGGGAAAGACAATGTCTTCATGAAGGTGAAAGTTAGATACTGCCTTAGACAGAAAGGTAGGTCTTGATGTAAGACTACTTTTTCTATTTGAAGGATCAGGAATGTTTCCTTAGAGACAGCCACTAGTTCAGAGATATGTCTGAGAGACGTGATACCACTAAGAAGGCCACTTTGCAGGAAAGATTATTAAAAGAGTTTCCTGATAAGTTCAAAGGGTGGTTTCCACAGGACAGAGAGAACCAAAGTAAGATCCCAAGGAAGCACAGGTTGCTGTAAGGATGATGTAGTCCAAGAAAAAACTGGAATAAAGGTCTTTACAAGGAAGGAAGAAGCCAGAGGTTTTAAGACTACTTAGACCAAATTCTAGTTAAGCCCCATTAAAGCAAGACCAGAATGTAAGGCACAGAGAATTATCTGGAGTTAAAATGCCTGTATATAAGTGTATAGGTTTCCGGGTATGATAGTACATTTTTCAGAAAGTGAATTTTCTGACTTTGAGCAATGTGGGAATGAAAGAATCAGAGAAACCCTTTGTTGCTCAAGACCTGTTTTTTAACAGCTATGCCAATAAACTCAGTGACTGAGAAGCAGGATGGTACAAAGGGTCCTGAGACAGAAGGTCTGGCCTGTTTGGAAAAAGTCTGGGATTGTATTTGTGTGCCAGGTTCTCCTGGGTCAGTTTGGTGCAATGATAATCATCAGTTTCTATTCTTGCTCTATTATGCAATACGGGCAAGGCAGGATTCGCACTGGACGAAAGACGTTTATGAAGTGGGGCAGGGTACAGGGAATTATCAAAGCATCCGATACCAGTGTTAGAGAATCCTTGGTCCTGGCTACAAACAGGGGTAACTTGTTGTTATACCTGGAAGCCAGAATGTCCACATCTGGTGTTCCCCATTTCTTACATAGGAAACTGAAGATGTTGGAATCAAGGGCCTATACCCCTTGGTCCAGGTAGTGGCGGCTGAAGTTGCCTGCCTTCCAATTGTCAACTCCCAGGATGTGAACAGCAGGGTGGCATGGACAGTGTTAGGGAGCTTAGCTTTCTATGGGTGACAATTTTTCTTGAACTGTGAGGGATTAGAACACTCCTCCCCAGCCTGAGAGGCTGGCATCTGCTGTTATCACCCTCCATGGGTGTGGTAGAAATGACTTCCTGATTGTGAAGGCTGGAATGAAAACTCGCCAAGCTAAGGAGTTACTTTCTTGGCCGGAGAGGTGCATAGGGAGGTTGAAAAACAAAGCCTGCTTGTTTCAGGCAAACGTTGCCTTAAATGCAACTGGGTGAAGGGTACAGCCTAGAAAGACGCTACCAGGCAAACATCCCTGTTCATGAGTCTACCATAAGTATGTAATTGAACAGGTACGGCATGGCAGAACACTGCATAGAAGCCACTGCTCTCTAAAAAACACATTACTGCGCACCTTAAGTTTGCCAAAGAGCACCTTGCAAACCGCAACGCTACTTGGAAAATGTTTTGGGCACTGATGAAACAAAAGTTGAATTGTTTGGGAAGATATCCTGTCAGGGAGTCAGGATACCTTAAAGCAGAAGTTGCACTTTTGGGTGGAACCCTGCTATAAGCACAATGTGTTTGCCCACGGTTGTGACGAAGATCAGATCACATTTTATGGCAAATTACTACTGAAAACCAGTTTATTCCAAGGGGTTCATATATTTTTTCTTATCAATCTATTTGTTCCAGGTCAAGGATACAATGTGTAGTCAATGGAGGATCAGTATGACAGACTCTCAAACCAATCTGGCTATGGCAGCTTCCATAAGTCTCTCTTGACATATCCCATATAATCTTGCTTTATGTGTTGATGTTACAGTTATTCCCGCTTAATACTTAACATTCCTATGATTTGTTAATTTTCTAAAATTTAGAAGCAGCACCCTCTACCAGCCCTAAATGAGGATTTCACAGTATTTCTCACTTTTTCCCAAAATATTTCTAATATAATAATCACCTTATGTATTTTTTTACTGTACATTTAGATGACTACACTATAATATATTAGCACACTACAAACACCATATAACTATGTACATTTCAATTTCTTTCAGGAGACTTCTGTTACAAAAGTTCATGATGCAGGAGCCCTTGCAACATTTGGCTGTGGTGTCATCTACATTTTGCTTCAGTCTATTATCTCCTACAAGTCATGTCCAGAATGGAACAGAAGAGTAATATGCCATATACGAATGTCTATTTCTGTACTATCATGCCTTGCCGTATTTCCCAGTATCCTTTCCATTATATTGTAATATCAATCATCATATTATACACAATATAAAAATGACTTGAAGACAACATGTTTTCTATTAACCGGATTTGTTCTATAGCAATGTACTTGCTTGGATAGATAGTAAAATAACTTCATTAAAGTGGAACTTCACTCTCTCAATCGACATTAATTATTTTTAATCCTTAACCACTTAAGGACCATGCCTATTTTTCAAACTTGGTGTTTACAAGGTAAAATAATTTTTTTTGGCTAGAATATTACTTACAACCCCCAAACATTATATATATTCTTTTCAGGCACCCTAGAGAATAAAATGGTGGTTGTTGCAATACTTTATGTCCCACCGTATTTGCACAGAGGTCTTACAAGTGCAATTTTTTGGGAAAAAATACACTTTTTTGAATTAAAAAATAAGACAACAGTTAAGTTAGCCCAAATTTTTTTATAATATGAAAGATAATGTAACGCCGAGTAAATTGATAACCAACATGTCATGCTTCAAAATTGCTTGTAGAATGGCGACAAACTTTGACCTATAAAAATCTCCATAGGCGTAGTTTAAAAATTCCTACAGGTTACCAGTTTTGAGTTACAGAGTAGGTATTTTTCTAGAAGTATTGCTCTCACTCTAACGATCATGGCAATACCTTACATGTGTTGTTTGAACACTGTTTTCATATGCAGGCACAACTTACGTATGCGTTCGCTTCTGCGTGCAAGCTCGGCGGAAACGGGACGCTTTAAATTTTTAATTTTTTTCTTATTTATTTATTTTTGATTTTTGATTTTTACACTGTCCTTTATAAAGAAATTTTTTGGGTCACTTTTATTCCTATTACAAGGAATGTAAACATCCCTTGTAATAGAAAAAAAAGCATGACAGGACCTCTTAAATGTGCGATCTGGGGTCGAAAAGACCTTAAATCTCACATTTACACTTAAATGCAATAAAAATAAAAAATAAAATTTTCCCTTTAAGACCATTGGGCGGAAGTGACGTTTGACGTCGCTTCCATCATCCAGAGAGGGTGCTATCTTTCCCTCACTCAGCTCCATGTCTCAGAAGGGAGAGCACATGATTGGCTCTGCTGCTACGACAGCTCTGGTAAGCAGCAGAGACGATTGGAGCGCAACAGGGGGCCCTCTCCCGCCCCCGATAGAAGTGATTTTGCGGTGAATCCGCCGCGGAGACCAATTTTTTTTAGAAAGAGGACTGTCCGCCATTTAAGAATACACCGGGGTTATGGCAGCTATCTGCTGCCATAACCCCGGTATTCTACGTCAAAATACCGATGTATAACGACAGCGGGCGGTCCGCAAGTTGTTAAGCTGCTAGCATTAGTAAATAGATAGGAAAGTATATCATATTTACTAGCTTTACATTTTTTTATTTTACATTTCTTCAGTTGCTTTTTGCTTTCCAGGCCTAGGCACATGATGTAATACACCCCAGGAGTCTTCAGGAGGGGGTTTCTTACCTAAGCACACCCTTCTGCCTGCAAGCCTGAACTAAGGGCAGATGGATTTCCAGAAAGTAAATGCTTCAAAAATCGTCTGCCCTTACTCAAGATGGCCACGGCTGGAAATGCTAGGGGGTGTTTTTCACAGTGATTTCTAAGCAAAATAGAGCATGGAGACATGGATGGATGAGGGAGTTTGCTTTGAATATTAAAAATGAATTACCGTATATACTCAAGTATAAGCTGAGTTTTTCAGCCAATTTTTTAGGCTGAAACCCCCCCCCCCCCCCTCGGCTTATACTCGAGTGAGCCATACCTTTCATAACAGTGTGTGTCTCCCGCTGTGTTATGCAGTCTGTTCAGCTGTCCATTGTAACAAAGCCCCGCCTCCTCCTGGTCTGTGATAGAGGAACACTGATACAATGCTGGGAAACTGAATCAGCATTCCGTCTATCACAGATGAGGAAGAGACGGGCTTTGTTACAATGGACGGCCGAACAGAATGCATAACACAGCAGTTTTAGTAATCAATACATATGGAATACAGATGGGCACAATTAGGCTACAAATGTTCTTAGTGAGACTGCAAATGGGCACAATTAGACTGCAAATGGTCACAATTATACTGCAAATGGGCACAGTGAGGCTGCAGATGGGCATTGTTTACCCAGTAGCTGCTGCATTTTCCCACCCTAGGCTTATACCCCGTTTTTGTGGTAAAATTAGGTGCCTCGGCTTATATTCGGGTCGGCCTATACTCAAGTATATATCTAGTAAGTAGCATTTGTGGTGCTCAAATGCAGTATAGTTTTGCTTTAAATACACTGTGTTTAATTTTTCTAGTTTACTCTAGCAATTGATTTGTTGTGTTTGTCAGTTATGGGTATAGTTTTATATATTCATATATATATATTCAGAGTTTGTGGCCTTGTTTGCCTCGTTCGTCATTTGCGTATTTTTTCCGAGAGCGTTATTCATTTCTCCTTGCTGCTGCCCTGTGATGCATCTGGCAGATGCGAACCAGCATTCCCGCATCATAACAGTTTACTATCTTCAGTGTTTCACTGAGTGTTCTTGTGTTTTTTGTTTTGTTCTTCATAAAGTCCTAAGATGCAGCCCAAACACCCTGCACTTTTTTTTACAATTTGCGGGTGCTCTAGGAACATAACCCCTGAAAATTTTTTGGGGGGGGGGTTGACTGTACACTATATTGTCAAAAGTATTGGGATGCCTGCCATTCATATGAACTTTAATGGCATCCCATTCTTAGTTGGTAGTGTTCAATATTGAGTTGGCCCACCCGTTGCAGCTATATTAGCTTCACATGGATAAGCGAGTTTGGGGTGGAGGAACTTGACTGGCCCACACAGTCCTGACCTCAGCCTGATAGAACACCTCTGAGAGCCAGGTCTTCTCGTCCAAAATCAGTGCCTGGCCTCACAAATGCGCTTCTGGAAGAATGGTCAAACATTCCCATATGCAAACCTTGTGGACAGCCTTCCCAAAATAGTTGAAGCTGTTATAGCTGCAAAGGGTGGGCCAACTCAATATTGAAAACTACAGACTAAGACCCCATACACACTATACAACTTTTGTTGTCTGATTTCCTTTAGATTTCCCAAAACCAATGTAGTGCAAGGGCCTGCCTGATTGCATACAAATTGAAACTCTTAAGGTTTGACCTCATATTATATGGTTTTGGTAAATCTGAAAGAAAAAATCTACAGAAAATTGTATAGTGTGTATCCAGAAAATTGTATAGTGTGTATCCAGCTTTAGACTGGGATGAGATCTTAGATATTAGAGATCTATTGCTCAAACATGCCATGGGTATATGTGAAATTACACCCCAAAATACATTCTGCTGCTTCTCCTGAGTACGCCCATGTGAGGGACTTTTTGGCAGTCTAGCCCCGTACAAGACCGCGAAAACCAAGCACAGCCTTCAGGCTTTCTAAGGGCGTATATTTTTTATTTCACTCCTTACTGTCTATCACAGTTTCGGAGGCGATTAAATGCCCAGATAGCACAAACCCCCCCCCCCCCCAATTGACCCCATTTTGGAAAGTAGACATCCCAAGCTATTTGCAAAGAGGCATGGTGAGTATTTTGCAGCTCTCATTTGCTTGGGAATTTTTTTTTTCAATTTTCAAAACTTTGTGACAAAAAGCGAGATCTGCAATAGCTTGGGGCTAGACACGGCTAGACTGCCAAAAAGTCCCACACATGTGGTATCACCATACTCAGGAGAAGCAGCAGAATGTATTTTGGGGTGTAATTTTACATATGCCCATGGCATGTTTGAGCAATATATCATTTAGTGACAACTTGTGTAAATTTCTTTTTTCTTTTGTCATTTTTCAGTCACTTTTGACAAAAAAATAAAATATGCAATGTGCTCAACATGCCTCTCAGCAAATTCTTTGGGGTGTCTACTTTCCAAAATTAGGTCATTTGGGGGGGGGGGGGGGGTTGTACTGCCTTGCCATTTTAGCATCTCAAGAAATTAGATAGGCAGTCATAAACTAAAAGCTAAAAAAAAATCGGATGTACCCTAATTGGTAGACGCTATAACTTTTGCGCAAACCAATAAATATAAGCTTATTGAATTTTTTTTTACCTGAGACATGTGGCTAAATGCTTTTTGGCCTAAATGTTTGACTAAAATTGAGTTTATTGTATTTTTTTATAGCAAAAAGTAGAAAATATAATTTTTTTCAGTATTTCGGTCTTTTTTCGTTTATATCGCAAAAAATAAAAACCACAGAGGTGATCACATACCACCAAAGAAAGCTCTATTTGTGGGGAAAAAAGACGCAAATTTAGCTTGGGTGCGGCATTGCATGATTGCGCAATTACCAGTTAAAGCAGCGCAGTGCCAAATTGTAAAAAGTGCTCTGGTCAGGAAGGGGGTAAGACCGTCCGGGGCTGAAGTGGTTAAAGCAATTTGGTTTTGACTTTTGAATAAGGACATGCTATCACAGATAACACCTATGCACATTAGGGGTATATTTATCAATAGGGTATGAAGTTAGCATAATTATAGTCTTAGCCAACCATTTAGCTGCTATGCAGCTTACTTATGACCTCTGAAAGCAATATACCACATTTGGTACAGTTTTTATAATGGCTTAAAGATGCATTAGTGAGATTGACATTATGATACAGCAGACCAAGTGGCTACATACTAAGGTATTGGTCTCAGCAGGTGTAGTTGTACCCAGTGGCACAGTTTGATGGCTCTAGTCCCCAGTGAAGGAAAGGAGTCAGAACCCCATACACAGTGCTTTATGTTTAATATTCTGATCCCCAGTAAATTCCCATGAAACTGATATGGCCACTTCATTACTCCTTTTACATAAAATACCAATCCTCATAACAACCTAAAGCTTCTTTGTATTGCACAGCATAATCCCTCTTCTCTAGAAAAGGTGATTTAGCTGCATACTTGCTTAAGATAGTTGGATATAGCTAAGTAGGCCCCACAGTTTCAAGGTAATAGGGGCCCAATTACAATTACAACATCTGCTACCCCTGTTACTATGCCACTGGATATACCCTTAACATTTGTATGGCATTTTCAGCTAATTCAAAAACATGAATAGTTATGGGTAACATCGTATGTCTATTTCTGAGAATCCAAATTTTGCCTGAGCTCCTTCACAGTTTAAAGTGAACTTACTGTATGATGATAGAAATATGGGAGATGTTATGAATAACTTGTTTTTAAGAAGCAATTACCAGGGCTGTGATTCGAAACCTGGATTTCCTGACAGACTCCATGGCAGCCTACGTGTGGGTTAACCCCGCCTCCTCTCCAATGCTATAGGACCCCCTACCCTATAAGATTGAGCTCACCTGTACAGACTGTGTTCCTGTTTTGTCCTCCTCCATGGACCTACATCACGATTGTTCCTGTTGGCGTCCGGTCGGATTGTTCCAGAATCTAGCATACCATTGTACGGTGTGGTTCAGGGCCCAGCTATGAGCGGGCGAGTAGCTTTCATGGCACTAAGATACCTCACTCGTGGAGGGTGGATGCCTCATTATGCCTGAAGGTGGATGCATCATCGGCTGGCAAGGTCTGCAAATTTCTTACTTCTTCCATGGCAGTCGTTTCTTTGTCTATACTATTATGTTGTTTGTCTCCCGGTTCTCCGCAGTACTCCCCGGTACCTCTGTGTCCCCTCATGGCATTCAGAATGCTTCTGCGTTCCAGGCCGCTGCGGTGCTTCCGGGTAGCGGCCGCCGAGGTCGTTCTGCGCATGCGCTGGGCCTTCGTGAAAACGAGGCTTGGCTTGCGCGTGCGCGGAGTGGCGAATCTTCCGGCGGCCGCACAGGCGCCGTACGGCTGTCTCCCACGGCGCAGGCGCGTGGTGGAGGAGCAGTGACGTCACTCAGGCGGGGGATTTGATTGTCTGTCATCTCCTGTCAAGAACAGGATTTCCCTCAGTGAGCGGCAACTTCCCCCAGCCTGGTCGGTGTTGGTTAAAGGGATTGAGATTGCGTTTTGTCCCCCCCCATTCTTTTTTCAGCCCTTTTCAGATCAGATGACAGAGACCTTGCCAGGCCACAACATTTACAAGAGGAGATGTCAACATTCCTCCTCCAACTAGAGGAGATGTTGCCATTCCTCCTACAACTAGAGGAGATGTTGCCATTCCTCCTGCAACAAGAAGAGATGTTGCCATTCCTCCTCCATCCAGAGGAGATGTTGCCATTCCTCCTCCATCCAGAGGAGATGTTGCCATTCCTCCTTCATCCAGAGGAGATGTTGCCATTCCTCCTCCATCCAGAGGAGATGTTGCCATTCCTCCTCCATCCAGAGGAGATGTTGCCATTCCTCCTCCATCCAGAGGAGATGTTGCCATTCCTCCTCCATCCAGAGGAGATGTTGCCATTCCTCCTCCATCTAGAGGAGATGTTGCCATTCCTCCTCCATCTAGAGGAAATGTTGCCATTCCTCCTCCAGTCACCGTACCCACCGCCCTATCAGCCGCTCGGATGGCAGAGCCTGCTGGAGATGTGGGACATGAGTCTCGGAAGGCAAGTCTATATGTGACCACTGTTATGCCTGGGCGGTTGGGGATAAGAGACGGAAAACAAGATTATGGAGTCTCTTGTGAAAGGGGTGAGGAAGCAATCCCTAGGAGATGGGATACATCCCTCACATGGAGGGAGTTGTCCATCCCACTCGGCTCCTTGGCTGGCATAGCCAAAAGGTTTCGGGTCCTTCCCAGCCCTACGCTGCTTCTCCGGATTCTTCTGACATCAAGTTGGAAGGGGATGAATGTGTCGGAAGCTCTGATGTCTCTCTGGTTCCTCCACGAGTCAAAGCGATTAAGGAAGCCCTTAAGTGAGTAGACCCTTCCTCCCCCCTAAGCATAGTAGTTCTTTAAGCACCTCTTTCTGCTCCTCACGGACTGAAGGATGAGGAATGCAACTAAGTGGACAAGAAAACTTCCACATCAAACAATACCTCCAGAGTGTATCCCTTCAAGACAGAAGAAGTGAAGTGGCTGGGAAACACTCCCCTTATAAATGCAGCGTTGTTGCGTCTGACATTACAGGTTGTTCGACCTTAGAAGATGCCATGTCCTGCAGGACAGGCTTGAGAGAAGTCAGATCAAGATCTCAAGGAAGCTTACAGGTTTGCCGGTATGGCTTGTAACCCTGCCCTAGCAGCTATGTCCAAAGGTTATGGAAGCCTGGACAGAGATTGCAGTCTTCGTACTCAGGGGAGCTTCGGAAGAGTTCTCCAGAAGTTCAGCAGTTAAGGAGCTGAAGCTGGCGTCAATCTGCTTCACCTGTTGGCCTGGACTAAATGATCCTCGGTCATGGTTCAACGGGCCTTATAGATACGCCTTCCCCAGATTAAGCATCTGCTCGGTTGGAAGAGTCCCCAGTACGGGAGGTGTTGAACGCTCGTGAGAAGCTTGTGTTTTAAGGCCTAGCTGGGTCTTCCCAAAGAACTGGAGTAGAGTGCAAGCATCCTTCCATAAAACCCGCTAAGAGTAAGGCGTCTGATGGTCGGGAACCAGCCAAATCTTTTGGGTTACGCCCGTCCAGGCAGTTCGGGCGGGGAGGCTCGTCTGCTCCTCTTCCGGCACGTCTGGGTGGCCTCCATCATTGGTTACTGGGCTGTCAAGATGGTTTTATCGAGCCACACATGGTCCTTCACTAATACCCCTTTCCCCAGATTTATTCCACTCTGCTAACTCAGTTGGAAGAGCAGGAGCAGGCGTTACTGTACACGCCCCGAGAGACGAAGAATTCCAGGGGGTATACTTTCCCCTCTTCTGAACACAAAAGTAACAGTTTTTGTGTCTAGTAATAGATCTATCTTACCTATACAAGTATATAAAATTTGTAGATACGTTGGAAGGCTCTGTCGACCTTCTATACGGCCAGGACATTGGCTAATCCCAATCGACTTAAAATATGTTTACCTCTAGTTCCAAATTGGGCGAGACCATCTACAGTTCTTCTTCTTCCTTATCGGGCTGATGACCTCACACGTGTCTTCTCATTAAAAAAAAAAAAAAAAGAAAAAAAAGATTTTCTCCGGCCATAGTGGCCCTCATTTAAACGAGAGGGGTACATCTTTATCACTATTTCGATGACCTCGTCTTGCTATCCTAACACAAAGACCAGTTGCTGGTTCTCAGGGAACTGATTATCTCCACCCTGACCAGCTTCAGGTGGCTCCTAAAAAAAAAACAAAAAAAAAAACTACCGCCTCAACGGTCTACACGACCCCTATGGTCAAGTGGTCCCTGCAGAGGTTATACCCGCTCCAGTCAGGTTTTCTGAAGCGAGGGAGATCAAGGGGCAACAGTCAACCTATTTACATATCAATGACGTGGAGCAGCCTCTTCTGGTGTCTTCAGCGCAAAATCTGCTCAATTGCCACTTCGTTGCCCCATCTCATGGTCAAAGTCGCGACTGATGCCAGCGGTACCGGTTGGGGAGCCCTCTGCAGTTAGGATCTGGCTTAAGGCAAGTTGGGTACGCGTCTTCTCAACCCGGGCTAGAATGTCCTGGATCTTCGGACAGCCTAGTGTGCCCTTCAGTTCTTCTCCCATCTCCGGAAGGGAGAGTCAGTATTATAAAGAATGAACGACACAATAGCGATCTTCTATGTGGAGAGTCATAGGGGCACTCGAAGCTCCA
Organism: Aquarana catesbeiana; assembly: GCF_042186555.1. Taxonomy (NCBI): domain Eukaryota; kingdom Metazoa; phylum Chordata; class Amphibia; order Anura; family Ranidae; genus Aquarana; species Aquarana catesbeiana. The sequence continues at coordinate 316,116,632 of NC_133326.1, read as the reverse complement.
CACTATGCCGGAAGATCGAGCCCATCATATCTTGGGCCCAGAAGAGCCTGAACGGCATTTCAATGGCCTATATTCCCCGAATCAAGATCGTCTGATTGGATTCCTGCGCACAGACACTAAAGAATTGTCTTCTCGTGTGCAGACATTCAAGTGAATTCTGTTCCTAGGAGTCAATCCCGAAGTGGATCTTTTTCTTTTTTCTTCACAGGCAACCTCAAGCTGGTGAGGTGTTACAACCCAGGGCCATTACAGCTAGGCCTTTGGAGTGGTTGCCCTGACAGATCGTTTGAGCTTCAAGAGGGCATACGCCTTTTCTATCACTCCCAATAATCCTCAGGTACTTACGAAGATTTCATGAGGAAGCAGTCAAAGTGGTGGCAGTAGCCCCTTACTGGCCAATCGGCCTTGACTCCCCCTCCTGAGCCAGCTCAGCTTCCGGGATCCGGTGCCTCTCCCTCTCAGGCTGGACCTTCTTTCTCAAGGGACAGTTCTGCACCCTTGTCCGGCTCAGATGCCCTCCAAGGGTGACTGCCACTCTCATGAACTCTACTGGGACGAGCATGAATTAGGTCGACAGCAGAATTCAGGGCAAGTCGGTTGAGTTCTCATTCTCTGAGCAGGTCATGTAGAAATCCAAAAGCTCAGGACATCTTCAGCTTTTTCGGCCTAGATTTATCTCTATCCATCAGCTCTCTTAGGGTCCAAGTCTCAGCCTTGTCGGCCTTCTCCAGAACTTCGCGGGCTGTTTACCCTTTAGTCCACCAGTCGTTACATGGGCAGCTAAAGCTTAGCCCTCAAAAAGGAGACCAAGATTTCCCAATTGAGACCTTCCCTTGTCATTGGCTCACTGTCTGAACTCAGTAATATGGGGTCCTCCCCGTTTTTTATTGGAGGCCTTTTTAACTAAAATCAATGTCATAGTAGCCATTACCTTGGCTAGAGGATCTCGGAGGTCATGTTCCTAGGTTACGAAGAAACTTTTTCTGTCCTTCTTCCCGGACCAGTTGGTCCTTATTCCCATGCTCAGCTCAAATCCAAGAATTACCGCAAGGTTCCATAGGATCCAGGAAATCGTCCTATCCTCTGGTCATAGACGAAATTCTGAAGGTATACCTACAAGCTACTTCCTTCCTTTTGAACATTCTGTCTACCTGTCCATCCTGCACTTCGGCAGTAACAAACTGAATCAAGCCTCGTCCAGAACTGTACAGTTCGTTCATCAGCCTTATAGAGATAGGATCCTGACTCTTCCGGAGGCGGTGACGGCATGTTCCACCAAGGGTATAGCGGCTTCATGGGCAGCAGCCCGGTACGTGTGTTCAGGCGTTATCTGCATGCTGCCTCAAGGGCCCCTATTAAAACCTTAGTGTCAGATTACTTTACTGAGCCTGCTTCGCTTTCTTCTGTGAGCTCTGGTTTATAAATCCTGTCAGTTGACGGGTCAAATTATATTTATTGCTGTTCAGCATACCCACCCGTGTGGAATTGCTAGTTATTTCCCACACGTAGGCTGCCATGGAGTCTGTCAGGAAAAAGGAAAATTTATTATCAAATACTTACCGTAATTTTCCTTTCCTGATGGACTCCATGGCAGACGGAGTTCCCACCCATCGGTCAAAGAGTAGGCTAGTTACGGAACACAGTCTGTACAGGCGAGCTCAATCTTATAGGGTAGGGGGTCCTATAGCATTGGAGAGGAGGCGGGGTTAACCCACACGTAGGCTGCCATGGAGTCCATCAGGAAAGGAAAATTACGGTAAGTATTTGATAATAAATTTTCCTTTTTCTAGTGAGTCACTAACCTAGAACAAACAAAAGAATTCTGAAAACTCTGATCCTGCATTTTTGATCAGTGTTAGGGATCTCTAGTAAATCCAAGATATAGATGGCAAGCCCTGAGCTTGCAGTTTTAGAACTAAGACAGAAATTGTTTCAATAATATTTCTATCTTGACAGATTTCCTTTCATTTCTATGGGTAGAAATGTTTCTGTGTATCTATAAGAAACACTCATTCTCCTGTATTGTTCCTTAGTGAATCCATCTAACAGTGATTGCATGTGCATCATTTGCAGGCATTGGGACATTTAAATGTGAATATGGAGTACAGGTGTGTATTTATATTTAGTAAGCATTAACATTGAAGTGTTTATTACCCCAGCATTTCATATTGCTGATTTATGTCTGCTGCACCATGTCCACCGTGTTAAAAAGTATTCTCTTTGTATTTCTTCTTTTGTGCGAAATACCTGGTGATCCTGTCAGTCCTCCTGCTTTCCTATTTTAAATATAGAAGCTCAACCATCCCAGCATGGTCCATTTTCTGGCTGTGCTGGGAGAACAGCCTCCCTGCCTGTCCTCCAAAGGGCAAGATCACTGCTGACACCCCCCCTTGCACAGCTCTTCACAGGGAAGACCAATGTATTGCTCTCTTTCTGCCTCCTACTGACACCCCTCGCCACCTGCAGTCTCTGCCCCAACTTCTCTAAGTCCCTTATGCTGCTGAGAACAGAGAGGTTATGTCATCACATATAAGAAATGAAAAAAAAGTGTTTATAATTATTTATATACTGTGTGTGTGTGTGTGTGTGTATATATCTATCTATATATATAGATAGATATATCTATCTATATATATATATAGATAGATATATATACAAATGTTTTGCCTTGCATTTGTATTTTAAACTGAAAGGGTTATTTTACAAGATGAGGGTTCACATACTGTATACTTTAAGTATAACTAAAGGTAACATATTTTATATATGCGGATTGATTGGAGTGGGATTAGAACACTAGTCAGGTTGTTATTGCAGTCTGTACTCCGGTAGACAATGGGACACAGATGGCAAAAAAAGGACAGGGGTTAAACCCTCCCCTACTCTATCTAAAATGGTTGCCTTTAGTTATACTTTAAAGCTTTTTCATTAAGAAGGATTTAAAGTTGATATAACGGTAGTTATATTGCCTCTGTTATCCTAAACTAGTAATTCAGCATTCCAATTCTTCAGGCAAAATTCCCAGCTCATAAAATCTGCTACTAACTGAATTATTCTGTCTAACAGTTTGCATTAAAAACAGGGATTTAGTTAGCACACATATGCAAATACATGCCGCTCCAAGGTACCCCCAATTTCTCTACAGTCCTAACTCTTGTAAATTTATGAGAGCCTCCACAGTGGAAGCACATGCATTCTAATGGATAGATAGAGGGCAGGTGAGCCTGGATGTAGCCCATTCTTCCTTAACCACTTCCGGACATATACTGCGGCAGGGTGGCCCGACTGCGCGAACCGACGTACCTGTACATCGGTCCATGCATTAGATACAGCGGGCGCACACCCGCCGCATGCTGCGGGAGTCTGCTGGCCACCCGGAATCATGGTAAACATAGACAGAACAGGGATCTCCTCACCTGGTTGCCGCCACACACACACTTGACACCATCTGAACCAAATAGGTTTATCTGGTTCCAGGAAACTATGTCCTTAGTCTGATTGTCTTCAGCAAACTGTGGGTTTTCTTGTGCATTCTTGTGCTTTAGAAGAGGCTTCCTTCTGGGACGAGCCATGCAGATCAATTTGATGCTGTGTGCGACATATGGTATGGGGACTGACAGGCTGACCCCCCCACCCCTTCAACCTCTGCAGCAATGATGGCAGCACTCATACGTCTATTTCCCAAAGACAACCTCTGGATATGATGCTAAGCATGTACACTCAACTTCTTTGGTTGACCATGGCGAGGCCTGTTCTGAGTGGAACCTGACCTGCTAAACCGCTGTATGGTCTTGGCCACCATGCTGCAGCTCAGTTTCAGGGTCTTGGCAATCTTCTCATAGCCTAGGCCATCTTTATGTGGAGCAACAATTCTTTTCCAGCTCCTCAGAGAGTTCTATGCCATGAGGTGCCATGTTGCACTTCCAGTGACCAGTATGAGAGAGTGAGAGCAATAACACCAAATGTAACACACCTGCTCCCCATTTACACCTGAGACCTTGTAACACTAACAAGTCACATGACATCGGGGGGGGGGATGGCTAATTGGGCCCAATTTGGACATTTTCACTTAGGGGTGTACTCACTTTTGTTGCCAGTGGTTTAGACATTAATGCCTGTGTGTTGAGTTATTTTGAGGGGACAGCAAATTTACACTGTTATACAAGCTGTACACTCACTACTTTACATTGTAGCAAAGTGTAATTTCTTCGGGGTTGTCACATGAAAAGATATAATAAGCGGTACACTCACTACTTTACATTGTAGCAAAGTGTAATTTCTTCGGGGTTGTCACATGAAAAGATAGAATAAAATATTTACAAAATTGTGAGGGGTGTACTCACTTTTGTGAGATACGGTATATGATATATAAACCCCCTTTGCCACCACGCAGTCTCAGCCCAACAACCTGACACTCGTACGAGACCCTTGCAAGCGCAATACCGTCTCAGCACCCTGACACTCGCAGAGACCCTTGCAACCACGCAATATCATCTCGAAACAAACTTCATACTCATTGAGACCCTTGCAATCACGCAATATCATCCCAGCAGCAGGACACTCACCGGGACCCAGTACCATCTCAAAACTAACATCACACACATCGAGACCCTTGTGACCATGCAATATCGTCTCAGCAAACCAGACTGAGGCCCTTGCAACCATGCAATATCGTCGCAGCACACCAGACTGAGACCCTTGCAATCACGCAATTTCGTCGCAGCAGCCTAAAGCACTCATAGTGACCTTCGCAAGCACGCAACGTCAGCTCATCTCCAGTAGCGTCAAAACATTCGGGCCACAAACCAGATCACAAACACACTACGGGGGCACCCAATCAGCCTTGCATACACGTAACAACATCCAGTTATACATTTATCTTTAATAAATGTATAACTGGATGAGCAGAGTTCAGGTTTTTCATCCAACACCAGGTTGGTTGTTTATCCTCAGGTAAAAAAAAAAGGGGGAAGAACATACAGTCGCATTCCACCAAGGCCAATACCATAGCAAGGGTAGGTCATTTTTCTTCTCAGCTAAAGGAACACACATGTTACTCTTATGTCACCCTCATCACAGGTTTCCGGTCGGCCCAGTCTCGATCCGTGCCAGGACCTCGCTGCTGGGGTGTCACTCAGGTGTGTAGTTCACCGATCCTTCTCCAAAAACCAGTCACTGTGCCCCACTTGCCTTCCATCCAAAACTACATCTCTTCATAACACTTGCATCCCTCTTATTTTTTACAGTCGGAGTCATGTTGCAGTCTGGCAGTGATGACCTCACACCCGCCCCTCTGTCACCCTCTACGGGCTCAGAGAATGGCAGTCTGCAGTCCCTCTGAACTTGGACCATTCCCAAGATCATAGCTGAGCTTAGATGCAACGCCATCCCCTACCCTGCTATGGCCAGGAAGGCAGAGCTATTCAGGCTACTCTTCCCGCCGACAGCTGCTACAGGATCCAGCGCTGCCTCAGGCATCCTTGCAGTCCATATCCGGGGCAATCTCCCAGCTGCACTCCATGGTCTCCTCACTGTCCACAACAGTTACTGATGTGCAGACCAGAGTCACAGCCCTGGAGGCTCGCCCTCCCACGACCCTCCCTGACCCAGTCGTGGTCAGGGCATTGGCATCCCCTCCTGCAGGTACGCCAGAATCCTCTTCTACTGTCCACCCTGCTCACCTTGTCCCTGCCAGCCTCAGGAAGGACATCTTGGAGGGCAAGGACGTAAATTTAGCATTTCTGCTGATTTTGGTGCACAATGTAGCCGACAACAAAGCATATGCCTGGGGGGACATCTCGGTGGTCATTAAGTCGAAAGACCCCAGGCTCACCCACAAACTTACAGTCACCAAACTCGTTTTGGCTTTCGGGATGTTCAGGGATGTTGTCTGCTCAGCCATCCCCAACAGGGGGGGAGAGCTGGACTTATATCTCCATTCTGTCACAGACCTAGGGTACAAGTATGGAGGGGATGCCTTTTATGACTACCACCGCTCATTTTCGGCCAAGGCAGCCGCCAAGCTCAGCCAGTTCCAGGTCAAGACAGGCTGGAGCGTTTTTGACACAAAGCTATTCTGCCACCATTTCACAGGCCTCCACTCACCGCTGTGCACCATTTGCCAGTACGCTACCCACATGGCGAATTGGTGATCTGAAGTGACTACAAGACACCCCTATTTCCCTCCTTTCTCCTCTGGCACCAGTCAAGGCCTCCCGGCCCCCGGTCAGTCACGACCAGCGGATAGACTAGGATGGCCTATCTTTTCTCTAGGAGGAGCCCCCATTTGCATAGCCAGTGCAGGCTACTCCATATTTGCACAGCATGCCATAAAGCTCATCCAAGCACCACCTGTCAAACAGGAGGGAAAGTCCTGACTAGGCCGCATAGATGCTAGCTGGTTGGGGTTCTACCTCTCTACACACCCCACTCCCTCACTGGCCATATTCCTGGTGCACAGCTTCACAGAAGGGTTCCACACCAGTCTCATCACTTTACCCCTCACTACACACAAATGCAGGAACCTCCAGTCAGCAGCCATCGACAAACAAGCAATTGACTACTTACTGCAGTCAGAAGTGGATAAAGCCTTTATTATCGGCCCCTTCGCACAGTCACCTTTCCCAGTCTGGAGAGTCAGCCCTATTGGGCTTGTCAATGGCAAGTTCAGTAATAAACTCCGCTTAGTGTATGACTTGTCTGCGCCTCATTCTTCTCACATCCCCAGCCTGAACTCCCTGATTCCCTCCAAGGAGTTTTCCCTCAAGTATGCCTCAGTTGACTTGGCCAACCAAACCATCATTGGGATAGTTCCCGTCACCTGGCTATCCAAAGCAGATATATCTGATGCGTTCAAGCTCCTCCCTATCAAACCTTCCCTCTGGCGGTGGCACGGTATTAAGTGGAGGGAGTCCTACTACTTCGCCACCAAGTTGACCTTCGGGTCCAAGAGCAGCCCGTGGCTGTTCAACATTTTCGCTCAGGCCCTCACGTGTATTTTTTCTCACCAGGCCCGCTGTCACTTGGTCATCCACTACCTTGACGACTTCCTGCTTATCGAGCAACCAGGCACACCCCCGGCAGATCTAGACAAGTTAAGAATAGTTTTGAACAACCTCAACATGCCCATAGCCGAGCACAAAGTAGAAGGACCAGCACATTCCATTACCTTTTTAGGTGTCACTCTTGACACACAAGCTATGCAAGTTAGCCAGCCTCTTGACAAACTAGTACATATTAGGGCAACTATCCACGACTTCACCCAGTCGTAAGGGTACACCAGGAGGCAGTTGCAGTCCTTACTAGGGATGATGAACTTTGCGATGAGGATTATTCCTCAAGGACGGTCCTTCATATCACAGCATTTAGTCTTTCTCACACGAGTACAAGACCGAATTCTCAAACTAGATCAAGCAGCAGTAGCAGACTTGGCTATGTGGGACAAGTTCCTCACCAGCTGGAACGGCATTTCAATGTTCATTCCGGCAGTGTCAGATAAGTCACCACAGGTGGCCACCGATGCAGCAGCCTCCACCGGCTTCACGGCCGCCACTGGTTTGCCAAATCTTGGCCCCCAGAAATTCTCTTAATCTTAATGTCGCAGCTGCCCAGGTCTGGGGCCACATGTGGACAAAACAGACGGTGCTTTTCACCACAGACAATCAGGCCACGGCCAACATCATTAACAAAGGTAGATCCAAGTCACTCCCCATCATGTCCTTCCTGCACAGGCTCGTGCAGCTGTCACTCCGTCAACACTGTAGACATATTACAGGTAAATACAATATCGCTGCTGATGCGCTGTCCCGTTTCAACCTTACCTTGTTTTTCCAGCAGGAGCCTGGAGCCAACCCAACGACTACTCCTGTCCCACCCTGGTTGTTGCTGTCGATGGATTAAAATCGCACCTTGCCAATGCAACCCAGCTCATCAACCAATCCTTGGCACGCAACACATTGAAGGCCTATCACACTGCTTGAAACACTTACCGCAAGTTTTTGGCCTCTTGCCCAGGAGCAGCGATAGGCGACGTTAGACACGTCCTAGCCTTCATATCATATTGCCATACCCAGCTAGCCCTTGCTCACAACACCATCATACTATACCTAGCCGCTGTCCAGCATTTTCTACCATTACAGGCCCCCAGTAAACCGTCAGTATTCTCGGCCCACGCAGTCAAGTCAATCCTACGAGGCATACAGAAGCACCAACCTGAAGCCAGTGGCAAATGCCTACCTATCACGAGTGCCATCTTCAGGGACATGTCTGAAATCCTTACTTGTTCCCCCTTTGGGGCTTTGCCCAGCCTAGTCATCCGAGCGGCCATCTATGGTTTCCTACGACCTAGCGAATTTATCGTCATCGGCTCCGGCAGTCAGACATTGCTCCGACGCCACCTGACTCGCTTTCCGAACCATTGCACCCTTCATCTCACAGTCAGCAAAATGCAACAAACCGGCCAGGGGTTGACATCAACCTATTTCAGACTAACAACGCCTGGTGCCTAGTGATTGCTACCCTTTCTAACCAGCCCCCTCAGTGGCTGCCAATTTGTCAAGCATGTCAGGATCCTCCTAAGCAACTTGGGTTTCAAACCCAGTCAGTTCTCTGGACATTCCTTCGGGATTGGAGCAGCCTCAGCTGCCTCCTAACATGGAGTACCAGACCACATAATCAAGAAACTAGGCCGATGGAAGTTTGCTTGCTTTGCCACCTACATCCCAAATCCTCAAGAAGAAATGGCACTAGCCTCCACCAAGCTGGCTCAATAACCACAATAAATCAATAAAGAGTTATTTCCCTATCTGAGTCTTTTGCCCTCTTTTCTTGGAATACCGACCAGACCACCAAGGCACACTTCAGGTCTATTTATGTTGTAAGTCTTGTCGCGTGTTTATGTGATTCACATCTCTCTCAGTCATAGGGCCTCGACCATAAATAAGAAGGACAGTATGGTGGGCTGAATTTATAGGAGGAGCCCGGAGGGTATTTAAGCAGCCCACTCGCCCATACTCATTGTTGGTTCCAGTGTGCGATACCCTCCCGCCCTTCCCTTTTTCAGGGCACTTCTCAACACATCCTTCTTCACAAACTACCCATTACTTATCTTCTGTATGCTCCCTTTTCTTGGCATACCGACCAGACCACCAAGGCACACTTCAGGTATATTTATGTTGTAAGTCTTGTCGCGTGTTTATGTGATTCACTTGTCTCTTCTTGGTCATAGGGTCATGACTATATATATATATATATATATATATATATATATATATATATATATATATATATATATATATAATATATATAATATATATCTTACTCTCCTATGGTGCCCTGAAAGGGGGGACGTGTTTTACCATGGTTGTTATCAAAGACAGTAATTTTCTTCAGTTTAAAGTAGGGGAAAAGCTGTAAGCTTTATCTTTAGAATTAAATTGTTGATTTATAAATATGAGAAAATTGTAAAATTTCATGAAACAAAAAAAAAAAACATGTTTGAAAACAAAACATACAACAAAGTGGAGTGGAATGCAAAATAATGCTATAAAAAAAGGTTTTCTAAATGGCCCAAAAATCAAAAGTGCTAAATCCAGGGAAAAAGGCAAAACGTTTTTTTAGATAGACCTCCTGGTTTTATGGACCAAGGCTGCACTGGAAATGCAAATAACTGTTCAGTTTGACAAAAAGTAGAATAGCTTTTCATTTTCATGAACATTATGAACATACTATATATTCCTTGATGCATATCCCCCCCCCCCCCCCCCATAATCGTCTCTCACTCTTCTTTCCCTCTCTAGCCATCCCCGTATCACCAAGCAAGTGCTGTTTGTGAATGGATTGTAGCTTTTGGCTTTGTTACATTTTTCCTAACATTCATCAGAGATTTTCAGGTTGGTATAACTGGTATAGACTGTCCATGCAATGATGTTTGAAGTGTGGAACAAACTTTTTATAAAGAAAATGTTAAAGTATACTTATAGCCAAAACGTTTCTCTTGTTTAGATAGTAGAGAAAAGTTAAAACCTTAGTGAGTTTTTGTTTTGTGTCCCACTCTCACTAGGAAGATTTACCTCTTTATTTGTCCAGGTGGCCAATGTCACCCAAGCAGAAAGGGATATGAAATCCAAAATGTTATAGCTGTCATAGAAAGTGACAGAAATAAAGTTGAAATCTTCAAACGAGGACACCTGTTCTGGTAACAGTTTTCCAAGAGGGGGATTCCTCCCGCCTTGAAGAAATCTCCTCTCACTTCTTTTTGTGCCTCAAAAAAAAAAAACAACCTAAGAAACACTAATAGGACTTTATTGTTACCACAAAAAAGTTTGAATAAAAAGTAACATTTTATTTATAATTTTTTTTTTTCCCCAAACCGATTTTGATTGTAAACAAGAGATAGGGTACATAAAGAGAAACGGTTGTATGGTATATAAAGTCCAGTACAACGTATTAATGGACAGAGAAAGGGGAGACCAACTTGTTTAGGAGGAAAGCCGTGCCACGTCCAAAAGTACATAAACACAAGAAAAGAGTTCCCCTAGGTGGACTTTACCGGCACTTGCATAAAAAAGAAAAAATAGAAGTAAAGACTATAGTACATAATAAAAGAATATATATTTTATTCAATTGGAAAATACAAATATTAAAAACAAAGTGGATATCATGGGTAACAAAGCAGTACTACTTAGTAAACATAATGTACAATCAAGCAGTAAGCAATGATGAAAAGGAACCAGAAGACTCTTATCAAGCCCGACGCGTTTCGGGGTATTTAATATTTCTAGGGTCCTTCTTCAGAGGCATAGTTGAAAAGAGGGGTTCATCTAAATTAATTGAAAAAATGAAAAAATGAGAGTGTGTAGACAAGGGTCAAATGATGGAAGAGTTGTCACTAGATATCCAATAGAAGGTTTGAATGATCCATTGATCACCTACCTGGAAGAATTTTCAATAACTGCTTATGGAAGGGAGTCTAAAACGAAAAACCAATGAGAAAGAGCAGGGTGTGGAGGTGGGCAGTTATGATGTAACAGATATAGGAGCTAATTCTTAGATGGTACAAGCTGCAAGAAGGTAGGCAGCAATCTCCATAAAGGAGTATGACACTGTGCCCATCCCGCCCGACCCGGGCGTGCGCAAGCCAGAGCGATATGCTGAGGTCACAGGAAGGCGCCCCTATGAAATGAAAAATTAAGGTACCTTAAAAGGAGTTCAATGTATGTGAATGGATGCAAAAATGACAAACCAAAATTAGTATGAAAAAAATATATATTACAATAAAGTGCCTGTTGTCAAATTTTCACATATAAGTAACATGCTGGTTAAAGCAGTGCAGCAGGAAAGGCACTGACGGTCTCTACTATACAGCTGTGCGTCATTCTGACGCCAGCTGATTGGAGCCCGTCCTATACTTAAACCGGCCCCACTCATCCCCTGCCAAGGCGTTTTACATGCCGGATGCCGGATTGCGTGGTCGGCCGTGCTCACATTTTTTGTCCTCCCAAGGTATGTCTATTTACTTCTCCCTCCTCCTTCTCCTTTCCAAGGATCAGTATTATAAATGCATTATACTTTCTTCTTTAGTATTCATTTATTTTCAGCTATATGGTTGCATTGTTTTGGCCCTTTTTACCACTTCCTAACCTGCCATGGCTTCTATTCCATTTCCTGCAGGCTATGGGGAACTTATACATATGGCTTCTTTAGCACCACATTTGCCTTTTACATACTGGCTATATACTACTATGCCAAACTTTTCTATAGTACTCCAGCTTTTTAACCATAAATTCTTTACGATTTATGTACTTACTCCTGGACATATATTTTCAATATATATTTCTAGTTATTAATTTTCTTTATAATGCACACATCTACTTTACAATTATGACACATATATATATATATATATACTCTTATTACCCCAGTTTTCTGTAAGTTATATCTTTTTTGAACTTTTATTCAGTGCCTTTCCTGCTGCACTGCTTTAACCAGCATGTTACTTATATGTGAAAATTTGACAACAGGCACTTTATTGTAATATATATTTTTTTCATACTAATTTTGGTTTGTCATTTTTGCATCCATTCACATACATTGAACTCCTTTTAAGGTACCTTAATTTTTCATTTCATAGGGGCGCCTTCCTGTGACCTCAGCATATCGCTCTGGCTTGCGCACGCCCGGGTCGGGCGGGATGGGCACAGTGTCATACTCCTTTATGGAGATTGCTGCCTACCTTCTTGCAGCTTGTACCATCTAAGAATTAGCACCTATATCTGTTACATCATAACTGCCCACCTCCACACCCTGCTCTTTCTCATTGGTTTTTCGTTTTAGACTCCCTTCCATAAGCAGTTATTGAAAATTCTTCCAGGTAGGTGATCAATGGATCATTCAAACCTTCTATTGGATATCTAGTGACAACTCTTCCATCATTTGACCCTTGTCTACACACTCTCATTTTTTCATTTTTTCAATTAATTTAGATGAACCCCTCTTTTCAACTATGCCCCTGAAGAAGGACCCTAGAAATATTAAATACCCCGAAACGCGTCGGGCTTGATAAGAGTCTTCTGGTTCCTTTTCATCATTGCTTACTGCTTGATTGTACATTATGTTTACTAAGTAGTACTGCTTTGTTACCCATGATATCCACTTTGTTTTTAATATTTGTATTTTCCAATTGAATAAAATATATATTCTTTTATTATGTACTATAGTCTTTACTTCTATTTTTTCTTTTTTATGCAAGTGCCGGTAAAGTCCACCTAGGGGAACTCTTTTCTTGTGTACAACGTATTAATACCAGATATCAGAATTAACATTAGTAAGTGTACAATATACATAAACAGGGTGTGGCAAAAACAGTTGACAATATGGGTGACTGTGCCCAAAAGACATAGAGTAGTTACATGGAGGTCTTGGATACTGTGTTTAAACAGCGTGTTGAAGTTTCCCTATGGTTGTGCCTCAGCCTACTAGGGAGAGTAACTTTTAACCTTTATGTCTTGTGTAAAACATTTGTGTTAGCTGTGTAGGCGGGGTATAGATCGTGTAGAATGTTGGGGTAAGGAACAATCATGTGCGGGCTCATTGTGTGGGGTGTTTTCCTGGGTTGATTGTCTAATGTTAAATATTGGTTACATTGTGTTTTCGGTGATTAGTAGCCTATTGTCTATAGGTTATTTCCTTGTAGGGTTGCGGTCACCGGACCTCTAGCAACCCACACAGAGAAAGGCGATTCTAGCAGGCTTAATCAGTGGTCAAATTGCTCAAGTAAGCTGGTGGGGGGATTCTGTTATGTGAATGGGGAGGTAGGTGGGTTAGCAGAAGAAACTCCTTGTGGGAGAGGGGTAAGATATTGGGAATAATTAGCCGGGGAGGTAGTAAGTGCGGAGAGGGGATGGGTGAAATATCTGTCTCTATAGAGGGGACTGTTAAAATGGTAAATAGAAAAGGGGGGAGGGAAATGGGAGATGAAAAGGTAAAGATGAGAGGGGAAAAGGGTGGGTCTTTCCTCCTCCTCCGACCTGACAAGGTATATCCTCAGATAATACTGAGAAAGTAAGTGGGAGTATTCATCAGTCGTTTGGAAGTGCTGCCAGCAAGACCAAGTTTTCCGGAATTTGGAGGGCGTGTCTTTAGCTTGATGCACCAGATCTTCCAATTCTGCAATTTTATCTATGCGTCTGATCCAATTCACATTGGTTGGGGGATTGGTCGATTTCCATTGGACTGGAATACACATTTTCGCAGCGTTCAAGAGGTGCAGGGCTAGGGAGCGATGATGATTTTTTGGGGGATGGAGAAATGGTGTAAAAGCATTTGAGCCGGGGTAAAGTCTATCAGATAGGTGGTAATTTGAGTCATGTGGCGATGGACGTCTTTCCAAAAGTTTTGGAGTAAGGGACACGACCAGTATAAATGAAGGAGTGATCCTTCTTCATCTGAGCATCTCCAACAGTTGGGGGGTGTGATGGGAGAAATTTTGTGTAATTAAAGGAGTGTCTTGTACCATGTAGAAAAGACTTTAAAGCCATTTTCCTGTGCAGAAACGTTGATTGAGCCTTTATGGATATAAGAGTATATATTTTCCCATTCCTCATCTGAGAGGTTGAGGGAGAGTTCCCTTTACCATCTAATGCTTGCTATGTTGGATTTTGGGCTGTGGTCTGAGAACAGTATGGAATACATGTCTGAGATCAGGTGCCTTTTGCGGTTCTTTTCTGGCACAAAGAACTTGGAAAGGTGTGTGTTGTCTAGAATCGGAGTGTGTTTGGGGTTATTCAGGAAGTGCCGTATTTGGACATATGTCCAAAACGGAAAGGAATGTCCTGGCATCTGTGCAGGTAGGGTTAGGAAAGTGTTCCTGGAGAAGAAGTGTTCAGCTAGCACATCGGTGTGAGGCCAGAATTCTGAGAGGAAGGAATCCAAAAGACCTGGTGGGAATTCTGGGTTGTTGTGGATGGGTGTTAGTGGACCCGGTGAGGAGGAAATTTTGAATTTATGGCATGCTTTCTTAAAGATTTGTAGTGTGTTGCTGATTAAAGGGTGTTGTTTGCAGTATACAAATATTAACCACTTGAAGACCAGGCTTTTTCTGGCACTTTTTGTTTACAAGTTTAAATCAGTATTTTTTGCTATAAAATTACTTATAACCCCCGAAACATAATACATCTTTTTTTAGCAGAGACCCTAGGTAATAAAATGGTGATTGTTTCAATTTTTTATATCACATGATATTAGCGCAGTGGTTTTGCAAACACAATTTTTTGGTAAAAAATAGACTTTAACCACTTAAGGAGCAGCCGCCGTCGTTATACGTCGGTACTTTGACGCTAAATGCTATTCTTATGGCAGCAGCTAGCTGCCATAACCTCAGTATTTTTAAAAACGGCTGGCAGTCCTCTTTCTAAAAAAGTGGTCTCAGCGGTGGAGTTGCGGCGAGATCACTTTTATCAGTGGGGGGGGAAGGGGGAACCCCCACCCACCGCACTCCGGTCGTCTCCGCCACTTACTGTAGCCATCGGCAGCGGTGGAGACGATCGCGTCTGCTCCCCTCACAGCCTTGATGCTGAGTGAGGGAAAAATGGCCTCCACTCGGCTCCATAGCATTGGAGGGCGGAAGCGACGTCAAAAGTTACTTCCGCACAATGCTCTTAAAGGGGAATTTTTTTTTTTTTAATTACATTTACTTATTTATTTATTTATTTATTTATTTATTTGCATTTTAGTGTAAATATGAGATCCAGTGATGGCTGGTGCTCAAAATTTTTGGGGGGGGCGCAAACAAACTGAGAAATTCTGAAAAAAAAACCCCATCAATTGCAGCCTCACTGTACCATCAATCGCAGCCACTGTGCCATCAAACACAGCCACTGTGCCATCAAACGCAGCCACTGTGCCATCAAACGCAGTCACTGTGCCATCAAATGCAGTCACTGTGCCATCAATTTCGGCCACTGTGCCATCAAACGAAGCCACTGTGCCATCAAACGCAGCCACTGTGCCCATCAAACGCAGCCACTGTGCCCATCAAAAGCAGCCACTCTGCCCATCAATTGCCGCCACTATGCCATCAAACGCAGCCACTGTGCCATAAAATGCATCCACTGTTCCCCATAAAACGCAGACACTGTGCCCATCTATTGCCGCCACTGTGCCATCAAACACAGCCACTGTGTCATCAATTGCCGCCAGTGTGCCCATCAATTGCTCCCACTGTGCCCATCAATTGCCGCCACTGTGCTATCAAACGCAGCCACTGTGCCATCAAATGCAGCCACTGTGCCATCAATTGCCGCCACTGTGCCCATCAATTGCCGCCACTGTGCCCATCAATTGCTCCTACTGTGCCCATCAATTGCCACCACTGTGCCATCAAACGCAGCCACTGTGCCATCAATTGCCACCACTGTACCATCAAACGCAGCCACCGTGCCCCATAACACGCAGCCACTGTGCCCCATAACACGCAGCCACTGTGCCCCATAACACGCAGCCACTGTGCCCCATAAAAGGCAGACACTGTGCCCATCAATTGCGCCACTGTGCCATCAAACGCAGCCATTGTGCCATCAATTGCTGCCAGTGTGCCCATCATTAGCTCCCACTGTGCCCATCAATTGCCGCCACTGTGCCATCAATTGTCACCACTGTGCAATCAAACGCAGCCTTTGTGCCATCAATTGGCACCACTGTACCATCAAACTCAGCCACTGTGCCATCAAATGCCGCCACTGTGCCATCAATTGCCACCACTGTACCATCAAACGTAGCCACTGTGCCATCAAATGCAGCCACTGTGCCCCATAAAATGCAGCCACTGTGCCCCATAAAACGCAGCCACTGTGCCATCAAACACAGCCACTGTGCCAATAAAATGCAGCCACTGTGCCCATCAATTGCCGCCACTGTGCCATCAAATGCAGCCACTGTTCCCCATAAAATGCAGCTACTGTGCCCCATAAAATGCAGCCACTGTGCCCTATAAAACGCAGCCACTGTGCCCATCAATTGCCGCCACTGTGCCATCAAACGCAGCCACTGTGCCATCAATTGGCGCCACTGTGCCATCAAACACAGCCACTGTGCCATCAAATGCATCCACTGTGCCCCATCAAATGCAGCCACTGTGCCACTATAAAACGCAGCCACTGTGCTTCAGTTGCTGCCACTGTGCCATCAAATGCAGCCACTGTGCCATCAATTGCTGCCACTGCGTCATCAAACGCAGCCACTGTGCCATCAATTGCCGCCACTGTCCCATCAAACGCAGCCACTGTGCAATCAAATGCAGCCACTGTGTCCCATAAAACGCAGCCACTGTGCAATCAAATGCAGCCACTGTGTCCCATAAAACGCAGCCACTGTGCCCATCAATTGCCACCACTGTGCCCATCAATTGCCGCCACTGTGTCCATCAATTGCTCCCACTGTGCTTCATCAAACGCAGCCACTGTGCCATATGAAATGCTGCCAAATGCATCCCTGCCCAGCCCGCCACTGCCACCCAACACTTACCAGTTCAAAGGCGCGGCGCCGCTCGTCTCGTCTGATTCCACCGGTCAACTCCAGTCCACCCCCCACTGTGGCCGGGACCCAGAAGTGACGAGTGCTCAGTGTCCTCTCCTCTGATCCCAGAGTCGACTCCACCCCCACATGATGATGTCAGTGAATGAGGATTCAGACACACTCACCGCCCACTGTCCTCTCCTCATTCCCCGCGGACCGGCGCCTGGTCACTCTTAAAGTGACAATTTCTTTTTTTCTTTAAACAGATTGGGGGGGGGGGGGCGCCTGAACATCCCCTATGGACGGGCCGTCTGAGTCTGAACCTGAAGTCTTTTTGACCCCAGATCTCACAATTAAGAGGTCCTGTCATGCTTTTTTTTCTATTATAAGGGATGTTTACATTCCTTGTAATAGGAATAAAAGTGACCCAATTTTTTTTTTTTTAAAGGACAGTGTAAAAATAAAAAAATAAAAAGTAAAATAAATAAGAGAAAGAAGTGAACGCATACGTAAGTCACGCCCATGAGTAGTTTTAAATTAGTTTTTTTCCTTTAGAAATGTCATTTTGTGCAGGGACTGTTCTAAACACGGGAAAAATGCGCCCCTTTACAGGCATACTATAGACAACCCCCAGGTACGAAATTTAAAGGAATATTTCACTTTTATTGTTTCACTTTAAGCATTATTAAAATCACTGCTCCCGAAAAACGGCCATTTTTAAAACTTTTTTTTGCATCGATACATGTCCCCTGGGACAGGACCCAGGTCCCCAAACATTTTTTATGACAATACCATGCATATAAGCCTTTAAAATTAGCACTTTTGATTTCTCCCATAGACAATTCATTATAGCCGCGAGTAGCTTTAAATGACCTTTTTTTCCTTTAGAAATGTCATTTTGTGCAGGGAATGTTCTAAACACGAGAAACATGTGCCATTTTACAGGCATACTATAGACACCCCCCAGGTACAAAATTTAAAGGAATATTTCACTTTTACTGTTTCACTTTATGCATTATTAAAATCACTGCTCCCGAAAAAAACATCCGTTTTTAAAACTTTTTTTTGCATTGATACATGTCCCCTGGGGCAGGACCCGGGTCCCCAAACAATACCAAGCATAGACGCCTATAAAATTAGCACTTTCGATTTCTCCCATAGACTTTTAAAGGGTGTTCCGCGGCTTTCGAATTTGCTGCAAACACCCCAAATTGTTTGCTATTTGGCAAACAGGCGAACACCCAATGTTCG
Organism: Aquarana catesbeiana; assembly: GCF_042186555.1. Taxonomy (NCBI): domain Eukaryota; kingdom Metazoa; phylum Chordata; class Amphibia; order Anura; family Ranidae; genus Aquarana; species Aquarana catesbeiana. Next base: position 316,098,374 of record NC_133326.1, on the reverse strand, counting down.
TGTCGAACTTACATTCTACGCAAACATTGGGCTCATCCCTATTGGCAAGTGGGTAAAATACATGTAGAAGTTAAAATTCCATGTAAATATCATAGCCTAATACAGATACATCTGCCATTCGGTGCAAACATTGCATAATTATTTCCCCATTCTCAGTAACATAAATGGAGTAATTTGCTTGTTATCTCTTCAACGTGTTTCATTGGTTATGGGCCCACTTCATCAGTAAGGCAAGCAATAAAAAAAGACTCTGAAATTATAGAAGAATATATCAGACCATATAGTTCAAAATATATGGAAGAAAAACACAATATATGCATGTCAAAATAGTGTACTCAAACAAGTCTATATCATACCTCTTGTAGATGATTGGGTTATTCATAAAAACAAAAGAATAGTGCAGCCAACAATTGAAACATCATGGGGAGAACAGAAACTGATACCAATTCTGTCAAATCAGGAGAAAATGGTGGACCCGGTGGAAAATTATAACCCACAGACTGGAAAGAGATTTATATAATATAGTACATGTTGGGGGTAAAACAGTGAAGGTTATTTATGTATCAAAATATTTATCTATCCTAGGGTTCCCAGTATTCCTAATTACACCCCTACTCCTCAAACAGAAAAACTGTGGTTAAAGTAGACCTAAAAACATTGACTTTAGGTTCACTAATCCATAGGTCTGCTATCTTTCTAAAATTTGATCTATCACCACTAAAATACTCTACCTGAGCAGACCTGCTGCAAAGATGAAAGTGGAAGGGATTCCGCAGTGACTGGCCAGACCTGGAGCTAACAAGTAAATATATCACTGGGGCAAAGGGGGTTTTAGAACTGGGGCAGATGCATGGACCAGCTCTAGTCTTTAGCTGTCTTCAGATTCACGTTGGCAGAACTCCAGGCAAGTAGATAAATACACAATTCAAATACATTGTGAGAATCTTTATGTTTCACAGAATTAGCAATTTTGCTCTGCCAGTCTTGGAATTCAGCGGGGTCCCTGAGCTCCATTGCAGCCTGCCTAAAAAACACTACCAAGCCTGTTAAGCGAGCAGAAGCACATATGTGAATTACCCCCCCCCCCCCCCCATTTATGTTTACTGTTAACATATATCATGGATGGGCATTAATTATTGTGGGCGAGTCATCATCAAGATACAGCACAGCATCCCGTACAAATAGAGCCAAAAGAAGAAAATATTGGGAGTTTTTGGTGCTTCATACAAGCTAGCATACATTTCATTAAAAATTCATTATTTATTACAAAACATGCTAAAAGACAAATCCATATAAAACCATGTCCAGTCTTGACTTTACTCTGGTTATTCCTAATTATACAGCGGTACTTAGAGTAACAATTCCCGACATGTTTCGCCCATGGGGCTTCTTCAGCGGATACATTGTCCGCCAATGGTCATAGCACTATATTAAATAGAAAACAAGATATGAATATCTATAGAATGTATGATATTACAGTATTTTTTTTTTACATATATTTAACAATGTTGGTCCATCATTGTTGAATATATGTAAAAAAACAAATCTATTGTAATATCATACACGTTGTAGATATTCATATCTTGTTTTCTATTCGATATAGTGCTATGACCACTAGCAGACAATGTATCCCCTGAAGAAGCCCCACAGGCCAAACATGTCAAGAATTGTTACTCTAACTACCGCTGTATAATTAAGGATAACCAGAATATTGTCAAGACTGCCAGTTGTTTTATATGGATTTGTCTTTTCTAATAAATAATGAATTTTTAATGAAATGTATTCTATCTTTTATGAAGCACCAAAAAAGTCCCAATATTTTCTTCTTTTGGTTCTATTTGATATGTCATGGGTGCTCAAAGGGCCAGTAGAATCATGACTGCCAAATGCAGAGGCATGATGGGACTTGTAGTTCTGCAACAGCTGGAGGGTCACAGGTTGAGCACCCATGACATATGTGCATGCAGTAGAGACTGATTGGCAACTAGTACTGCTCCTTCCTCTCCCAGTCTGTGTGCTGCTGTATAGGCGATTATAGGAGGCTGATTCGGGTACTTACACTAGTTACATTAAAATGTATTTAATGATAATCAATAAATACATAACTGTAAAATTCAGCTTTAAAGCCTAACTTCAGGCACAAAAGACACAAATGAAAGCAGGTTGGTAAAAGCAGGCAGTGTATGTACCTGGATCTGACCTGGAAATAGCCTCTCTCAGTCCCCTGTACAAAAGCGCTCAGACTGGGGGAAAAAGAAGCAGTGCAATGAGCTAATCAGTTGTTCCGCAGTGCAAGCAGCATGCTGATAGCAGGAGAGAGCAGAGTGCCAGAGAGATAAGATTATCAGTTCAATACTTCTCCTTTCACTGTATTTTATGTGCTTGTCTACTTCATATGTATTAGTGCAACTTCTACCTCTATTACACAGTATTCGCTTTTTTTGCAAATTTGTTTTCAGAACTCTTTCACAGTGAATTGTTGGTATTGAAAAATTTTCTGACGTGTACACTTTCTTTTTTCTTTGCAGGCTGTAACTTTGACGATTTCAACAGAACTTCATGATGATTTTTGACTACAGCCTTATAACAGTGTTATAGATTGACTAAATATTTTTAATATATGTTAACCAGTCCAACTAACAATGTTACTGCCGCTGGTTTACAATTTGCACTGCTCTGTACTGGATGCGGAGATGTTATAGTTTAAGTATTATACTGCACCATTTCAACAATTTTTTTGTGTGTTTTATATATATTTTCAAATCAATAAAAAGTTACAATCATTGTTTTCTGATTAATTGATAGAAAATGGAAAACATTCATCGGGATGCAAGCTTTTAAGTATATCTTCACATATTGTAATTTTTTTTCTATAATAACAGTTTAGGCAACTCATTTTAATAAAACACAGAAAGGTTCAAAGGGTATTAACCCATAACCCCTTGACTGGCAAGGGTGTAATACATGAGGAAAAGCAAAGGGTTATTACAAGTAAAACCTGCTATGGTCTTAAAACAGTGGTCTCCAAACTGTGGCCCTTTGCCAGCCTTTATCTGGCCCTTGGGGCACTATTCCTTCCACCAATTTGAGGCACTATTCCTCCCACTGACAACAACAAGGGGGCACTATTTCTTCCACTGATACCAATGATGGGATACTATTCCTCCTACTAATAGGGGCTCTACTGCTTCTCCTACTGACCACCAACCTTGAGGCCATATTTATTTCCACTGGTGCTGGGCCCGAGACATTTTCTGCCCCCACTGTACACAATCTGGCCCTCATAAAGTCTCAAGGACCATAAACTGTCTCTTTGTTTGAAAAGTTTGGAGACCCCTGTCCTAAAGTCTAATCTGCACCAGTGGCTGAAGTGTTTAGGCAGATACAAAGTACAAACTTAAAGCAGAGATACCTCCCCACCATTGTCATACCTGCTCCAGAATCTGCTTTCTGTTGTCAATCTCTTTCTGGCTGTCAGATACAGATAGCAATATAAAGGTTCTATCCCTCCTCTCCCTAGCCAGAACTAAAAAGTTGCCTGGAGACCTTTTTTTAAAGTAAAGGAAATTGAATTGTGGTCTCTGAAGGAGAAAGTGTCACTAAAGGCAAAACGTTTTCTTTTTTTTCCAAAAATACAATTTGTTTCCTAGGGTGACAATTCTTACTTAATGTGTCTGTGGAAGAGCTGTGTTGTCACCCTAGGCTGCTCTCCGGATTTAGTCTATGAAAACCTACCCCTCTTTTCATCTAAATTACATAGGAGGGGGTGTTTGTAGTTCACGGCAGATACTATAGCTGGATAGGCTGCTGACATTGTTTGAGATTTCAGTTCAGTACACAGGTAGTTACAAGGACACCTGATATCTGCAAGAACAGGTAGTTTTCTGTACTTGCAATGGAAAAAACACATGGATGGACATGGACACACTTGCAGAAAATGTGCTTAGGCTGAAAAAAGAAATCAAATTCAGCCCTATCTAAGAAATGGTATGCTGCAGTATAATGCATTTATGCTGTTGGCTTTCGATATACTTTGAAGCCAGGGCAAATAACCCAGTGGACACTCTTGTCTCATCCATTATTATGAAAAAAATAAGCTGATAATATTGAGGTATGCACAGGTATAAAATGATTTAATCAAAGCAATAAATTTAGATCCTATAATGACTGTCCCCATACATTACTTTCCATTGAACCCCGACCTCTCTAATCAGACACTTTTTCAGCATGCATATGTAGCGCACCCCATGTAGGAGCCGCAAGTAGAAATGGGATTCCGGTCCCCCACCCTGCACAGCCAGGCATACCGAATTTCCACAGTTTCCCAAAGTCAGAAAACAGTCCAGTACTTTTTTTGTATTTTATTGGGGGGATAAAACTTGGATGGGGAGTAGGGGTATTATGGGATCCCTCTTTGAAGCAACTTCAGGGACAACTGGTATATACAGTCCTATAAACAGCCACTTTCCTTCCTCCAGCACTTCACTTGCTTGCAGAATCACCAGCAGTGTCACTTTGTAAAAGTCCATAGCCCTTGCCCATTACAGGCAGGGACCGCAGGCCCCTATACTTGTAGGATGTAGAGTAATACCACTAGCACATTTACTGCACTGCCTCCTGTGGTCACTAATCCCAGCACCACCTCTCCAGGCCCTGCCAGCCCTCTTGGCTACAGCACCACAATCCTCCTGACTGATGCTCCCAGTCCTCCAGACTGACATTCCCCAGTTCTCAAGACTAAGGCTGGCCATACACTATTCAATTTTCCTGTTCAACTTTCCTTTAGATTTACCAAAACCATATAATAGGAGGTCAAACCTAAACACTTTCAATTTGGATGCAATCAGGCAGGCCCTTGTACTACATAGTTGAAGGTAAATCTAAAGAAAATTGAACAGGAAAATTGTATGGTGTATGGCCAGCTTAACACTCACCAGTCCTTCTAGACTGACTCTCAGGAGACCTCCCAGACTTGCTGAATCTCTCTTCTTCTGTCCTCACACCTGTTCCTAGGCAAAAAATGCTCTATGTGTTGTAGAGGGTCCCTCTAGCACCCGAGCCCCATGCCCAAGGTCACCCCCCCAAACTAGGGGGGCACCCTCAAGGGCCACGACAGCCTCTTCAGCACTCCATCTCCATCTTCCACGCGACTGCCCCTGCTGACATGACTTAAAGGTATTTAAAAGGTGCCCGTCCACTGGCTGGGGCCCTCATTAATACTCCAAGCAGCTCCTCCTAGACTCCCTCCTCCACTTCTAAAAGCGTCTCCAAGCCTCCAGAGAGCAGGGGGAGTTACCAGAGGTGCTGCTTGATGAGTCATTCAGCATTCCTGAGTCACTCATCCCTGACCCAGACTCAACCTATTTACATTCTAGCTACAGGTCCCTGCAGCTAACTCTACGCAGTATAAAACACATGCAATTTTAGCTGAAGTACCTCTCCCTGAGGCTGGGTTCACACCTCCGACGGATGTGACTCGCAGCAGGGGTCCAGTGCATCCCTGTTTTCTGTTTCAGGGATGAACCAGGGCCAAATTTTTGCCTTAATTCGGCCCTAAAACTGAGCCAAAGACACACAGGTTTCCTGTGCAAGCCGTTCCACAGCTGCAACGGAGATATGTGAACCACCTCCATAGAAAGTCGGTCACAATCTCCTGTCATGCGACTTGGATGCGGGGAAACCTGCATCCAATTTGAATAGATGTGAACCCAGCCTAAAGGGAAGCCCTCCCAGCAGGCTGGAAACGTTAAATCCATCACAAGCAGGGTGAATGGTCATTCACAACGATACCTGCAAAAACAGAACAAAGGAAGAACATATTCCTATCACTAACTTGCAGTCTAATCTGTACAGTCTGTCAGCAGGGGGTTATAAGCCCCTGGGAAATAAACACAGTGCAACACATATTTGTTTCAAGAGTCTCTGATGGGAGGAGCCCCTCCCTTTGCTGGCAGGCTTTTTTGAAAACGTTGTAGCAAAATATTAGGTCTCGGCCCTCACCCAAAGTTCCCTCAGTTGGGAATGGAACATCCATCTGGAACAGGTCAGGGTGCTAGGCTGGCCTAGTCCGTGAAGAAACAACAAGAAGGCAGCAACTTTCCCTGCTGTTCATGCAAAGTTTACCCATGGCTGAACACTTCCACATCAGTCCTTTACAGGTAAAATGAGGGTTTAGCAATCTCTTTAAGTTGCTGTCAGTTCCTCTGACAGCGACAGAGTGGCTCTTGGTGGGTTGTCCGGCTTTAACAATCACCACCCTGTCTTTGTAGATTGCTCTCCCCCGCCTCCATTCCTGCTGGACAGGCTTGGTCACAACAATCCAGCACCCGCAGAGGCTTTGGGACATAGGGATTGTCCAGACCCCACTCCAGAGCTGTTTTTCGCAAACATTCAACTGTTCTCAGCAGGACATTTCAGCATGCAGTCATTTTTTTAAGCAGCCCTCTGGACATTTTGTAATCCAAGAGCATGATGGCGCGCCGTGGTTGACACGGGTGACAGCACATTACTCAGTTCTCACTGAATAGCAGGTTTTTAGTACAAGTGTCTGTCCCAGCCATGGTAACTGGGTATGCAGGGCAGCAGTTTCGGCAGCAGCTCCTGCTGGTTACTATGGGCAACAGAACTTGACTTTAAGCACACTGCCACAAATAGGCAGAGCACAGTGGCGAAACTACCGCCATAGCGATCCATGCAAACGCTATGGGGCCCGCAGCCGCTATGGGGCCCGGTGAGGATGACAGCACCGCTGGTACAGTCTCCCAGCCAGGGGAAGAGAGAGGTGAGGAAGAGGCGAGCTGTCCGTATCAGCAGAGAGTGTGATTGCTCGCTGTAATAGCTTTCATTAGAACTTCCAGTGTTGCCGGGGCTCACGTCACATAGCTCCACCTCTTGGCCCAGTGCCTATGATAGACAGAACGCCGGTCCAAAGCGGGACGTGTGACGTCATCAAAGGCGTCAGGCCAAGAGGTGCGGCTATGTGACGATGAGCCCCGGGAAGACGGGATATTCAAATGAAGGCTATTACAGCGGGCAATCTTGCTCTCTGCTGATCCGGGTGGCTTGCTTCTTCCTCTGCACAGGTGAGGCTGTATGGGGCACAGGTCGCGCTGTATGGGGCACAGGTCACGCTGTATGGGACACAGGTCACACTGTATGGGACACAGGTCACGCTGTATGGGACACAGGTCATGCTGTATGGGGCACAGGTCACGCTGTATGGGGCACAGGTCACGCTGCATTGGGCACAGGTCACGCTGCATTGGGCACAGGTCACACTGTATGGGGCACAGGTCATGCTGCATGGGGCACAGGTCACGCTGCATGAGACACAGGTCACGCTGTATGGGGCATAGGTCACGCTGTATGGAGCACAGGTCATGCTGTATGGGGCACAGGTTGCACTGTATGGGGCACAGGTCACGCTGCATGGGGCACAAGTCACGCTGCATTGGGCACAGGTCACGCTGTATGGAGCACAGGTCACACAGTATGTGGCACAGGTCACACTGTATGGGACACAGGTCACGCTGCATTGGGCACAGGTCACGCTGTATGGGACACAGGTCACGCTGTATGGGGCACAGGTCACACAGTATGGGGCACAGGTCACACTGTATGGGACACAGGCCACGCTGCATTGGGCACAGGTCACGCTGTATGGGGCACAGGTCACGCTGTATGGGACACAAGGCACTCTGCATTGGGCACAGCTCACGCTGTATGGGACACAGGTCACGCTGTATGGGGCACAGATCATGCTGTATGGGGCACAGGTCACGCTGTATGGGGCACAGGTCACGCTGTATGGGGCACAGGTCACGCTGTATGGGACATAGGTCACGCTGTATGGAGCACAGGTCACACTTTATGGGGCACAGGTCACGCTGTATGGGACACAGGTCACGCTGTATGGGGCACAGGTCAGGCTGTATGGGGCACAGGTCATGCTGTATGGGGCACAGGTCACGCTGTATGGGGCATAGGTCACGCTGCATTGGGACACAGGTCACGCTGTATTGGGCACAGGTCACGCTGTATGAGACACAGGTCACGCTGTATGGGGCACAGGTCACGCTGTATGGGGCACAGGTCACGCTGTATGGGGCACAGGTCACGCTGTATGGGGCACAGGTCACGCTGTATGGGGCACAGGTCACGCTGCATTGGGCACAGGTCACGCTGTATGGGGCACAGGTCACGCTGTATGGGGCACAGGTCACGCTGTATGGGGCACAGGTCACGCTGTATGGAGCACAGGTCACGCTGTATGGAGCACAGGTCACGCTGTATGGGGCACAGGTCACGCTGTATGAGACACAGGTCACGCTGTATGAGACACAGGTCACGCTGTATGGGGCACAGGTCACGCTGTATGGGACATAGGTCACGCTGTATGGGGCACAGGTCACGCTGTATGGGGCACAGGTCACGCTGTATGGGGCACAGGTCACGCTGTATGGAGCACAGGTCACGCTGTATGGAGCACAGGTCACGCTGTATGGGGCACAGGTCACGCTGTATGGGACACAGGTCACGCTGTATGGGGCACAGGTCACGCTGCATTGGGCACAGGTCACGCTGTATGGGGCACAGGTCACACAGTATGGGGCACAGGTCACACAGTATGGGGCACAGGTCACGCTGCATTGGGCACAGGTCACGCTGTATGGGGCACAGGTCACGCTGTATGGGACACAGGTCACGCTGTATGGGACACAGGTCACTCTGCATTGGGCACAGATCATGCTGTATGGGACACAGGTCACGCTGTATGGGGCACAGATCATGCTGCATTGGGCACAGGTCACGCTGTATGGGGCACAGGTCACGCTATATGGGGAACAGGTCATGCTGCATTGTGCACAGGTCACGCTGTATGGGGCACAGGTCACTCTGCATTGGGCACAGGTCACGCTGCATTGGGCACAGTTCATGCTGTATGGAGCACAGGTCACCTTCTATGGAGCACAGGTCACGCTGCATTGGGCACAGGTCACGTTGCATTGTGCACAGGTCACGCTGTATGAGACACAGGTCACGCTGTATGGGGCACAGGTCACGCTGTATGGGGCACAGGTCACGCTGTATGGGGCACAGGTCACGCTGTATGGAGCACAGGTCACGCTGTATGGAGCACAGGTCACGCTGTATGGGGCACAGGTCACGCTGTATGAGACACAGGTCACGCTGTATGAGACACAGGTCACGCTGTATGGGGCACAGGTCACGCTGTATGGGACATAGGTCACGCTGTATGGGGCACAGGTCACGCTGTATGGGGCACAGGTCACGCTGTATGGGGCACAGGTCACGCTGTATGGAGCACAGGTCACGCTGTATGGAGCACAGGTCACGCTGTATGGGGCACAGGTCACGCTGTATGGGACACAGGTCACGCTGTATGGGGCACAGGTCACGCTGCATTGGGCACAGGTCACGTTGTATGGGGCACAGGTCACACAGTATGGGGCACAGGTCACACAGTATGGGGCACAGGTCACGCTGCATTGGGCACAGGTCACGCTGTATGGGGCACAGGTCACGCTGTATGGGACACAGGTCACTCTGCATTGGGCACAGATCATGCTGTATGGGACACAGGTCACGCTGTATGGGGCACAGATCATGCTGCATTGGGCACAGGTCACGCTGTATGGGGCACAGGTCACGCTATATGGGGAACAGGTCATGCTGCATTGTGCACAGGTCACGCTGTATGGGGCACAGGTCACTCTGCATTGGGCACAGGTCACGCTGCATTGGGCACAGTTCATGCTGTATGGAGCACAGGTCACCTTCTATGGAGCACAGGTCACGCTGCATTGTGCACAGGTCACGCTGTATGAGACACAGGTCACGCTGTATGGGGCACAGGTCACGCTGTATGGGACATAGGTCACGCTGTATGGAGCACAGGTCACGCTGTATGGGGCACAGGTCATGCTGTATGGGGCACAGGTCACGCTGTATGGGGCACAGGTCACGCTGTATGGGGCACAGGTCGCGCTGTATGGGGCACAGGTCGCGCTGTATGGGGCACAGGTCACGCTGTATGGGGCACAGGTCACGCTGTATGGGGCATAGGTCGCGCTGTATGGAGCACAGGTCATGCTGCATTGGGCACAGGTCACGCTGTATGGGGCACAGGTCACGCTGTATGGGACACAGGTCACGCTGTATGGGACACAGGTCACTCTGCATTGGGCACAGATCATGCTGTATGGGACACAGGTCACGCTGTATGGGGCACAGATCATGCTGCATTGGGCACAGGTCACGCTGTATGGGGCACAGGTCAAGCTGTATGGGGCACAGGTCACGCTATATGGGGAACAGGTCATGCTGCATTGTGCACAGGTCACGCTGTATGGGGCACAGGTCACTCTGCATTGGGCACAGGTCACGCTGCATTGGGCACAGGTCATGCTGTATGGAGCACAGGTCACCTTCTATGGAGCACAGGTCACGCTGCATTGGGCACAGGTCACGTTGCATTGTGCACAGGTCACGTTGCATTGTGCACAGGTCACGCTGTATGGGGCACAGGTCACGCTGTATGAGACACAGGTCACGCTGTATGGGGCACAGGTCACGCTGTATGGGGCACAGGTCACGCTGTATGGGGCACAGGTCACGCTGTATGGGACATAGGTCACGCTGTATGGAGCACAGGTCGCGCTGTATGGGGCACAGGTCGCGCTGTATGGGGCACAGGTCGCGCTGTATGGGGCACAGGTCACGCTGTATGGGGCATAGGTCGCGCTGTATGGAGCATAGGTCATGCTGCATTGGGCACAGGTTACACTGTATGGGGCACAGGTCACGCTGTATGGGGCACAGGTCGCGCTATATGGGGCACAGGTCGCGCTGTATGGGGCACAGGTCGCGCTGTATGGGGCACAGGTCGCG